>NW_026971182.1:96538-177595 GCF_963678635.1 Symsagittifera roscoffensis
ATACTGAAACTATTCATATGTACAGCCAGGGAAGGAAAAAATTAATATAGAAAGCAGTTGCTCAACCTCTCCTCTAACCTCGCAAGAAAATTAGTATATACTAGATCTATTGAGACTAGGAAATATATGAGTAGGATTAGGATCGGCATTAGATTAAGATCTCGAAACTATCCGGCCGAAAATAAGATAGCGTGGTGAACACACGATATACCTTATCCAAATTTACTCTATAAGAGGGCCACTCGGGACTTAAATTCAAAACGGGCACAAGAGATTTTAGCACTTTTTGCCGAGTGCAAGATTTACTGTATTAGCTGGCCAATTATTGCCGATATGTTTGATACCGACCGATTTTTAAAAAACAGAATTCCCCTGAGTACATGAAAGCAAACCTTGATAATATAATTTCTGAAGTTTTAAAGGCAACTGGCTCACGTCATAAAAATATAGATTTGCATGCAAAATTTTTTCGGAAAGATTTTTTTTCAAGAAAACTCTTTTTGGATCAAGTTGATATCCTCCCTATGAACTTAATGTTGAGTGTATAGAGTTCAACCCTACCCTCACTGGAGATTCATGGATAAGGCTGACTATATTGTCATTTTATAGTCAGTATCCATAAAACTACAAAAGTAATCGATTAAAATATTTTCAGGTCTTCCTCCACCATATTTTGAGGAGAAAAAAAATCAGTTTTTTCTTGAATTATGGCGGGGGGAAGACCTGGCACAAGCATAAACGTGCGTTTCAGGGATTGAAGCGTTTTACCAATTTGTGTCATTTTAATGTATTATGCAAATATCTCATCCACATCTTTCAAGAGTTTAGTTAGCTGTAAACAATTTTCTGCAGAAGAAAAAAAACAATTTTCATGGATTTTTGTGGCCTAAAAAATCGATTATGTTGTCAAAATAATCGATTAAAATGAATTTTTCAATACCAAAAAAAAAAAGTAACAATCCCCTAAGAATACATTTTTATGGTTGGATGGGTCATGAAAATCGATTATAAGGGTTAAGTTTTTTGCCGATATAATCCATTATAATCGATTGTTTTCCATGAAACTCGGGTGGTTCATGCATAATTTTGTACGCTCAAGAGTGTTATCTTGTACAGTGGTATTTGCGTCGTATTCGCATATATTGGAGTATGTCGCGTTTCTTGCGACATAGAGACTTGTTTTATCATTTTAATCAATATTTGGTTGGTATAGTTGAAATAAGAACTTCGTGCAACACATTACATTTCTTTTATTTGTATTTCTCGGTCAAGTGTTTACTCCGAATGCTAGATAAATTCAGTGATTCATCCGTTAATTTCGATTACCCCGACCTCATTTACAACATTTAACGATAAGGTTTTGAGACTCTTGGCTAAAACATATTGCTTCTTTTTTTTCTGCTTTTGAGTTGCAAGTTTTCGAAACAGACTCCCTTTTTCAGTCTCAGAAACAAAATTGACCACAAAAATTTATCTTGGAAAGGATTAAGCCTTGACTGTTCTGTGATCTATCGCATGGTTTAGGCGATGGATCAAGGCGTTATTTATGATTCTATTCGATCATCGCTTAAAGTGGTTCCTAGTCCTCCTCAGGAAGTGGAACAGTTTAACCCTCTCACGACAACAGTTCTGAGCCATGGGAAAACAATTTGGAAGCTTCTGGACGCCAATCTAACTGGGCTGTTCGTGCGAGGCCTGCCTGAAATTTACGAAAACCATTTGAATCGAGGAAAACTTAGTTACGGCTCCTTGTTCTTCCCTGCGCCTGAATTAAAAAGCATGATTCTTCTAAAAACAGTCAGCAGTTTTAATTACGATGATGCACCTCTAAACATCACTTTATCAATCATCAACCAGCTTGATATGCTTGCTGGCAAACTGCAGTCGCACTTGAGAACTTCGGGGCCGATAATTAAAATCAATGTTGACTTATTAATTTGTCTGCCAAAAACCAAAAATTCCGGGGACAAAAACGATGCTTTCAAAAAAATTTTATCAGATGAGCTGAAACTTGCGCATGATTATCAGAATTTCCTCCAAGTGGAAACAACGTTCGGCGATGAATCAAATATGATCTCAAAAGTTAAAAAGTTGAGCTCGGCAAAAAACAGAAACGGAAATGAAGTGAATTTTTTAATTGATTCAATTTTGAAGCTAATTACACAAATTGAACTCATATACACTTTCACAGACGAAAACTTCAGAAATCTCAGTTATGAAAGCTGTTCATTTAAAAACGTCGACAAAGTGAAATATTTATTCGACTTTTACTTTCCAGAGTGTCGAGAAAAACTGGTCACTGTTCCGGATATAAACCGAATGTTCGACAACATGCTGTACCAAACGAACAGCGAAGGTGTTCTAGGACATCTAAGTGAATACGCTACATATTACGGAGAGGTTAAACTTTTTGTCGAGCTCCTATTTTCCAAATTGAAAAAGCCCACGGGAATTTTTCTAAGAGGGTTTTCTCAGAGTCATTTCGCTTCTTTACTGAGTCCCTCGTCGATCAAAACTTCAGACTTTGAAGTTGATTGGCTGTACCTGACGGAAGATTTAATCATTCCAGTCGAAGTTGGAATGTCTGATACCCCCCAAAAACCAGTTCAAGCAATCGTGAACAAAATTACCCAATGTCTGAAAAAAATTATTCCCCAATTCCATTTAATTATCTATTCATATTTTATAAACTTTAACAAAATAAGCAAGGATGAGTCAAAACACTTTTCCGAAATCGTTCCAACTTTTTTCAAAGTTGTCGTTTTTCTGCCGAACGTCTCATTTGATGCTTTCTGTACCTCTTTGCGATTAATTAAGGAAGCCGTTGAAAACCCTGATGTCAGAAAAGCCAATCCTGCTATATCAATAGGATTTTCACTGATGATTCAGAATTACGGGTACCAATTGAACACTTTAACTTTCCTAGTTTTGTCGAATGAAACCTCGCAAAATTTGAGGCTAGTAAAAATTGACAAAAAGCTGAATGTCCTGGATATTGGTTCCTCAATTAATGACTTTTTTGAACCTATTTCTGCGAATCATTGTAGTTTTCTGGGATATCTGAGGTCTTTACTATCGCTGGCTAGTTTGACCGCTATTGAAGACAACTTAACATCTGGACGTCGTGTCAATACTCCCCTGGATGTGGACGAGAGATATCGTAAGTCCTTCTCGATGTGGAGAAGGAAAAACAAAACGGATCCGTCGTCTCGCAACTTCATTCTCAGCCCGCAACAGCATCGTTTGCTGGCCGAAACACACAAAACCCACTTGTTTATTAGTGGCCAGCCGGGGACTGGGAAGACTGCGCTTCTGCTGGCCAAGTGTGAGCAAATGGCGCCAAAGGAGGACGTAGATTCAATTTTTATTATAATCAATAGTTGGGACATCATTCTGAGACGGTATATTGACGAGTATATTGCAACACAAGCGAGCGAAGAACTCAGAAGCATAACAGAAGTCATCCAACAGATCAACCCATTCATGAAAAAAATTAGAAAGGTCAGTCTTTTTGCTCAGCTGAAAACGCTATGTAAGGGCCAGTTTAACAGCCTCCATCATTGTATAGCTGCTTTTTTTAAAGCTTGCGTCCAGGGGCGGATTTAAGGGGGGGGGGGGGGGTGTGGGGGGTTTCCTTTTTATATTACTTTGAGATATTCATTTTTGGTGACAGACCCTAAAATTCTTCTAAAAGCGCCTTGGGCGTCAATACATACTAACTTTGAGGGGGAGCACTCGCCAAAAAAAAGGAGATTTTTTCGTCAAAACTTTCTAAAAAGTGCCCAAAACAGCTTTTTGACCAGTTTTTTTCAAAATTTTGCCTGCGGTGCAGAGAAGTTGGCCAAAGTTGGCGTCTTTTTAGTGCTATGGGAGAGCTCGGAATTTTAATATGGTCGACCTAAAAGAAAAATTGTCTTGGATCGCGCAAAGGTGTGCGATTTTAGGTGTGGCGAAAACTTGCGACACACCCCTACTGGGTATCCTAATTTCGCGCAAAATTAATATCGCGCAAATTCGCAATATATAGTTTTTGGGTCGCGTAAAGTCTTGCAAAACTTTCCGGGTGAGCCAAATTGCAAAAAACCCTATTTGAGACACAATCCAGGGTTGTGGTGTTAGAGTTTTGCTTCGACCGACTCAACCAAAAAGGCTATGTTTCGACCAAATATTTTTTGGAGTCTGTATAGTTTATGCAATTGAAAGATTGGTCAACTTTGATGTTTTTCACCACCAACTAAAATTAATAAGTTTAATTTTTTGTTCAGATATTTGTTCTGAAATAAATTATTTTCGGACTATCAGGTTTTTAGTTTGGGTGTTTAAAAAAAAATCTGGAATTTGTTTTTTAGTGCATCAACACTTCCTTGTTTGTTACTTCTTATGGAAAAACCTCACTTCTCGGATTTTTGTGTGAGGTCATGTGTGGCCCAATTCTTCAGTTCGACCATGTATCGACCACAATTTGTGTTCGATTTTGTACTATGTTTCGACCATAATTTGTGTTCGACAATGTTTCGACACCACATTGCACTCGACCTTTTGTTCGACTATGTTTCGATCACACATCGTACTCGATTTTTTGTTCGGCTATAATTCGACCACACATTGCACTCGACTTTTTGTCCGACTATGTTTCGACCACACATTGTACACGACTTTTTGTTCGACTATGTTTCGAACACACATTGTACTCGACTTTTTGTTCGACTATGTTTCGAACACACATTGTACTCGACTTTTTGTTCGACTACGTTTCGATCTCACTTTGTGTTCGACTATGTTTCGAGCACACGTTGTACTCGACTTTTTGTTCGATTATGTTTCGACCACACATTGCACTTGACTTTTTGATCGACGATGTTTCAACCACACATAGTACTCGGCTTTTTGTTCGACTATGTTTCGACCAACACTTTGTGTTCGACTATGTTTCGACCACACCTTGTACTCGACTTTTTGTTCGTTTATGTTTCGACCACACATTGCACTCGACTTTTTGTTCGACGATGTTTCGACCACACATTTACTCGACTTTTTGTTCGACTGTGTTTCGACCACACATTGCACTCGACTTGTTGTTCGACTTTGTTTCGACCACAGAATATACTCGATTTTTTGCTCGACTATGTTTCGACCACACATTGTATTCGACTTTTTGTTCGACTATATTTCGACCAAACTTTGCACTCGACTTTTTGTTCGACTTTGTTTCGACTACAGAATATACGCGACTTTTTGCTCGACTATGTTTCGACCACACTTTGCAATCGACTTTTTGTCCGACTATGTTTCGACCACACATTGTTCACGACTTTTTGTTCGACGATGGTTCGACCACACATTTACTCGACTTTTTGTTCGACTGTGTTTCGATCACACTTTGTGTTCGACTATGTTTCGTACACACATTGTACTCGACTTTTTGTTCGACTATGTTTCGAACACACATTGTACTCGACTTTTTGTTCGACTACGTTTCGATCACACTTTGTGTTCGACTATGTTTCGAGCACACGTTGTACTCGACTTTTTGTTCGATTATGTTTCGACCAAACATTGCATTTGACTTTTTGATCGACGATGTTTCAACCACACATAGTACTCGGCTTTTTGTTCGACTATGTTTCGACCAACACTTTGTGTTCGACTATGTTTCGACCACACCTTGTACTCGACTTTTTGTTCGTTTATGTTTCGACCACACATTGCACTCGACTTTTTGTTCGACGATGTTTCGACCACACATTTACTCGACTTTTTGTTCGACTGTGTTTCGACCACACATTGCACTCGACTTTTTGTTCGACTTTGTTTCGACCACAGAATATACTCGACTTTTTGCTCGACTATGTTTCGACCACACATTGTATTCGATTTTTTGTTCGACTATGTTTCGACCACACATTGAACTCGGCTTTCTGTTCGTTTATGTTTCGACTACAAATGGCACTTGACTTTTTCTTAGACGATGTTTCGACAACACATTGTACTCGGCTTTTGGTTCGACTATGTTTCGACCAACACTCTCGGTTCGACTATGTTTCGACGACACAATGTACTCGACTTTTTGTTCGTTCATGTTTCGACCACACATTGCACTCGACTTGTTGTTCGAAGATGTTTCGACCACACATTGTACTCGACTTTTGTTCGACTATGATTCGACTACACACTGTACTCGACTTTTGCTCGACTATGTTTCGACCAGACATTGTACTCGACTTTTTGTTCGACTATGTTTTGACCACACTTTGTGTTCGACTATGTTTCGACCACACATTGTACTCGACTTTTTGTTCTTTTATGTTTCGACCACAAATGGCACTTGAGTTTTTGTTAGTTGATGTTTCGACAACACATCATACTCGGCTTTTGGTTCGACTATGTTTCGACCAACACTTTTCGTTGGACTATGTTTCGACGACACCTTTTACTCAACTTTTTGTTCGTTTTTGTTTCGACCACACATTGCACTCGACTTTTTTGTTCGACAATGTTTCGACCACATATTGTACTCGACTTTTGTTCGACTATATTTCGACCACACATTGTACACGATTTTTTTTCGACTATGTTTCAACCACACATTGCTCTCGACTCTTTGTTCGACTATGTTTCGACCACACATTGTACTCGACTTATTGTTCGACTATGTTTCGACCACACTTTATACTCGACTTTTTTTCGACTATGTTTCGACCACACATTGCACTCGGTTTTTTGTTCGACGATGTTTCGACCACACATTTTACTCGGCTTTTTGTTCAATTAAATTGCGACCAACACTTTGTGTTCGACAATGTTTCGACCACACATTGTACTCGACTTTTCTTCAACTATGTTTCGACCACACTTTGTGTTCGACTATGTTTCGACGACAAATTCTACTCGACCTTCATTGGACTGTGTTTCGACCACACTATGTGTTCGACTTTGTGTTCGACTATATTTCAACCACACATTGTAGTCGACCTTTTGTCCGTTTATGTTTCGACCACACATTGCACTCGACTTTTTGTTCGACGATGTTTCGACCACGCATTGTACTCGGCTTTTTGTTCGATTATGTTTCGACCAATACTTTGTGTTCGACTTTGTTTCGACCACACAGTGTAATCAACTTACTCTTCGCTTATGTTTCGACCACACATTGCACTCGACTTTTTGTTCGACGATGTTTCGACCCTACATTGTACTCGACTTTTTGTTCGACTATGTTTCGACCACACATTGTACTCGACTTTTTGTTCGACTATGTTTCGACCACACATTGTACTCGGCTTTTTTTTCGACTATGTTTTGACCACACTTTGTGTTCGACTATGTTTCGACCACACATTCCACTCGAATTTTCGTTCGACGATGTTTTGACCACACATTGTACTCGGCTTTTTGTTCGACTATGTGTTGACCAACACTTTGTGTTCGACTATGTTTCGACCACACATTTTACTCGACTTTTTGTTCGTTTATGTTTCGACCACACATTGCACTCGACTTTTTGTTCGACAATGTTTCGACCAGACATTGCACTCGACTTTTTGTTCGACAATGTTTCGACCACACATTGTACTCCGTACTCCACTTTTTGCTCGATTTTGTATCGACCATACATTGTACTCGAGTTTTTTTCGACTATGTTTCGACCACACATTGTACTCGACTTTTTGTTCGACTATGTTTTGACCACACATTGTACTCGGCTTTTTGTTCGACTATGTTTTGACCACACTTTGTGTTCGACTATGTTTCGACCACCCAATGTGTTCGACTTTTTGTTCGACTATGTTTCGACCACACATTACACTCGAATTTTCGTTCGACGATGTTTTGACCACACATTGTACTCGGCTTTTTGTTCGATTATGTTTCCACCACACTTTGTGTTCGACTATATTTCGACCACACATTGCACTCGACTTTTTGTTCGTTTATGTTTCGACCACACATTGCACTCGACTTTTTGTTCGACAATGTTTCGACCACACATTGCACTGGACTCTTTGTTCAACTACGTTTCGACCACACATTGTACTCCGTACTCCACTTTTTGCTCGACTTTGTATCGACCATACATTGTACTCGAGTTTTTTTTCGACTATGTTTCGACCACACATTGTACTCGACTTTTTGTTCGACTATGTTTCGACCACACATTGTACTCGGCTTTTTGTTCGACTATGTTTTGACCACACTTTGTGTTCGACTATGTTTCGACCACCCAATGTGTTCGACTTTTTGTTCGACTATGTTTCGACCACACATTGCACTCGAATTTTCGTTCGACGATGTTTTGACCACACATTGTACTCGGCTTTTTGTTCGATTATGTTTCCACCACATTTTGTGTTCGACTATATTTCGACCACACATTGCACTTGACTTTTTGTTCGTTTATGTTTCGACGACACATTGCACTTGACATTTTGTTCGACGATGTTTCGACCGCAAATTTTACTCGGCTTTTTGTTCGACTATGTCTCGACCAAAACTTTGTGTTCGACTGTGTTTCGACCACACCTTGTACTTGATTTTTTGTTCGACGATTTTTCGACCACACTTTTTACTCGGCTTTTCGTTCAACTTTGTTTCGACCAAAACTTTGTGTTCGACAATGTTTCGGCCACACAGTGTACTCGACTTTTTAATCGACGATGTTTTGACCATATATTGCACTCGAATCTTTGTTCGACTTTTTGTTCAATCACACATTGTACTCGACTTTTTGTTCGACTTTGTATCGACCATACAGTGTACTCGACTTTTTGTTCGACTATGTTTCCACCACACTTTGTGTTCGACTTTGTTTCGACCACATATTGCACTTGACTTTTTGTTCGTTTATGTTTCGACCACTCATTGCACTCGATGTTTTGTTCGACGATGTTTCGACCACACATTTAACTCGACTTTTTGTTCGACGATGTTTCGACCACATATTGCACTCGACTTTTTGTTCGACTACGTTTCAACCACACATTGTACTCGACTTTTTGTTGGACTTGGATTCGACCATACATTGTACTCGAATTTTTATTCGACTCTGTTTCGACCACACTTTGTGTTCAACTACGTTTCGACCACACATTGTACTCCGTACTCCACTTTTTGCTCGACTTTGTATCGACCACACATTTTACTCGACTTTTTGTTCGTTTATGTTTCGACCACACATTGCACTCGACTTTTTGTACGACAATGTTTCGACCACACATTGCACTCGACTTTTTGTTCAACTACATTTCGACCACACATTGTACTCCGTACTCCACTTTTTGCTCGACTTTGTTTCGACCATACATTGTACTCGAACTTTTGTTCGACTATGTTTCGACCACACTTTGTGTTCGACTATGTTTCGACCACACATTGCACTCGACTTTTTGTTCGTTTATGTTTCGACGACACATTGCACTTGACATTTTGTTCGACGATGTTTCGACCACACATCTTACTCGGCTTTTTGTTCGACTATGTTTCGACCAAAACTTTGTGTTCGACTATGTTTCGACCACACCTTGTACTTAACTTTTTGTTCGACGATGTTTCGACCACACTTTTTACTCGGCTTTTTGTTCAACTTTGTTTCGACCAAAACTTTGTGTTCGACTATGTTTCGACCACACAGTGTACTCGACTTTTTAATCGACGATGTTTTGACCACATATTGCACTCGACTCTTTGTTCGACTTTTTGTTCGACCACACATTGTACTCGACTTTTTGTTCGACTTTGTCTCGACCATACATTGTACTCGACTTTTTGTTTGACTATGTTTCCACCACACTTTGTGTTCGACTTTGTTTCGACCACATATTGCACTTGACTTTTTTTTTCGTTTATGTTTCGACCACCCATTGCACTCGACGTTTTGTTCGACGATGTTTCGACCACACATTTAACTCGACTTTTTGTTCGACGATGTTTCGACCACATATTGCACTCGACTTTTTGTTCGACTACGTTTCAACCACACATTGTACTCGACTTTTTGCTCGACTTTGATTCGACCATACTTTGTAATCGAAATTTTATTCGACTATGTTTCGACCACACTTTGTGTTCAACTACGTTTCGACCACACATTGTACTCCGTACTCCACTTTTTGCTCGACTTTTTATCGACCATACATTGTACTCGGCTTTTTGTTCGACTATGTTTCCACCACACTTTGTGTTCGACTTTGTTTCGACCACATATTGCACTTGACTTTTTGTTCGTTTATGTTTCGACCACTCATTGCACTCGATGTTTTGTTCGACGATGTTTCGACCACACATTTAACTCGACTTTTTGTTCGACGATGTTTCGACCACATATTGCACTCGACTTTTTGTTCGACTACGTTTCAACCACACATTGTACTCGACTTTTTGTTGGACTTTGATTCGACCATACATTGTACTCGAATTTTTATTCGACTCTGTTTCGACCACACTTTGTGTTCAACTACGTTTCGACCACACATTGTACTCCGTACTCCACTTTTTGCTCGACTTTGTATCGACCACACATTTTACTCGACTTTTTGTTCGTTTATGTTTCGACCACACATTGCACTCGACTTTTTGTACGACAATGTTTCGACCACACATTGCACTCGACTTTTTGTTCAACTACATTTCGACCACACATTGTACTCCGTACTCCACTTTTTGCTCGACTTTGTTTCGACCATACATTGTACTCGAACTTTTGTTCGACTATGTTTCGACCACACTTTGTGTTCGACTATGTTTCGACCACACATTGCACTCGACTTTTTGTTCGTTTATGTTTCGACGACACATTGCACTTGACATTTTGTTCGACGATGTTTCGACCACACATCTTACTCGGCTTTTTGTTCGACTATGTTTCGACCAAAACTTTGTGTTCGACTATGTTTCGACCACACCTTGTACTTAACTTTTTGTTCGACGATGTTTCGACCACACTTTTTACTCGGCTTTTTGTTCAACTTTGTTTCGACCAAAACTTTGTGTTCGACTATGTTTCGACCACACAGTGTACTCGACTTTTTAATCGACGATGTTTTGACCACATATTGCACTCGACTCTTTGTTCGACTTTTTGTTCGACCACACATTGTACTCGACTTTTTGTTCGACTTTGTCTCGACCATACATTGTACTCGACTTTTTGTTTGACTATGTTTCCACCACACTTTGTGTTCGACTTTGTTTCGACCACATATTGCACTTGACTTTTTTTTTCGTTTATGTTTCGACCACCCATTGCACTCGACGTTTTGTTCGACAATGTTTCGACCACACATTTAACTCGACTTTTTGTTCGACGATGTTTCGACCACATATTGCACTCGACTTTTTGTTCGACTACGTTTCAACCACACATTGTACTCGACTTTTTGCTCGACTTTGATTCGACCATACTTTGTAATCGAAATTTTATTCGACTATGTTTCGACCACACTTTGTGTTCAACTACGTTTCGACCACACATTGTACTCCGTACTCCACTTTTTGCTCGACTTTTTATCGACCATACATTGTACTCGGCTTTTTGATTGTTCGACTATGTTTCGACCACTCTTTGTGTTCGACTATGTTTAGACCACACATTGCACTCGACTTTTTGTTCGTTTATGTTTCGACGACAGATTGCACTTGAAATTCTGTTCGACGATGTTTCGACCATACATTTTACTCGACTTTTTGTTCGACGATGTTTCGACCACACTTTTTACTCGGCTTTTTGTTCGACAATGTTTCGATCACACATTGCACTCGACTTTTTGTTCAACTACGTTTCGACCACACATTGTACTCCGTACTCCGATTTTTGCTCGACTTTGTATCGACCATACATTGTACTCGACTTTTTGTTCGACTATGTTTCGACCACACTTTGTGTTCGACTATGTTTCGACCACACATTGCACTCGACTTTTTGTTCGTTTATGTTTCGACGACACATTGCACTTGACATTTTGTTCGACGATGTTTCGACCACACATTTTACTCGGTTTTTTGTTCGACTATGTTTCGACCAAAACTTTGTGTTCGACTATGTTTCGACCACACCTTGCACTCGACTTTTTGTTCAACTACGTTTCGACCACACATTGTACTCCGTACTCCGATTTTTGCTCGACTTTGTATCGACCATACATTGTACTCGACTTTTTGTTCGACTATGTTTTGACCACACTTTGTGTTCGACTATGTTTCGACCACACATTGTACTCGACTTTTTGTTCGTTTATGTTTCGACGACACATTGCACTTGACATTTTGTTGGACGATGTTTCCATCACACATTTTACTCGGTTTTTTGTTCGACTATGTTTCGACCAAAACTTTGTGTTCGACTATGTTTCGACCACACCTTGTACTCGACTTTTTGTTCGACGATGTTTCGACCAGACTCTTTACTCGGCTTTTTGTTCGACTTTGTTTCCACCAACACTTTGTGTTCGACTATATTTCGACCACACAGTGTACTTGACTTTTTGTTCGACGATGTTTTGGCCACACATTGTACTCGACTCTTTGTTCGACTTTTTGTTCGACCACATATTGTACTCGACTTTTTGTTCGACTTTGTATCGATCATACAATGTACTCGACTTTTTGTTCGACTATGTTTCCACCACACTTTGTGTTCGACTTTGTTTCGACCACATATTGCACTTGACTTTTTGTTCGTTTATGTTTCGACCACCCATTGCACTCGACTTTTTGTTCGACGATGTTTCGACCACATATTGCACTCGACTTTTTGTTCGACTACGTTTCAACCACACATTGTACTCGACTTTTTGTTCGACTTTGATTCGACCATACATTGTACTCGAATTTTAATTCGACTATGTTTCGACCACTTTTTGTGTTCAACTACGTTTCGACCACACATTTTACTCGGCTTTTTGTTCGACTATGTTTCGAATAAAACTTTGTGTTCGACTATGTTTCGACCACACCTTGTACTCAATTTTTTGTTCGACGATGTTTCGACCACACTTTTTACTCGGCTTTTGTTCTACTTTTTTTCGACCAAAACTTTGTGTTCGACTATGTTTCGACCATACCTTGCACTTGACATTTTGTTCGACGATGTTTCGACCACACATTTTACTCGGCTTTTTGTTCGACTATGTTTCGACCACACATTGTACTCCGTACTTCACTTTTTGCTCGACTTTGTATCGACCATACATTGTACTCGAATTTTTGTTCGACTATATTTCGACCACACTTTGTGTTCGACTATGTTTCGACCACACATTTTACTCGGCTTTTTTTTCGACTATGTTTCGAATAAAACTTTGTGTTCGACTATGTTTCGACCACACCTTGTACTCAATTTTTTGTTCGACGATGTTTCGACCACACTTTTTACTCGGCTTTTGTTCTACTTTTTTTCGACCAAAATTTTGTGTTCGACTATGTTTCGACCATACCTTGCACTTGACATTTTGTTCGACGATGTTTCGACCACACATTTTACTCGGCTTTTTGTTCGACTATGTTTCGACCAAAACTTTGTGTTCGACTTTGTTTCGACCACACCTTGTACTCGACTTTTTGTTCGACGATGTTTCGACCAGACACTTTACTCGGCTTTTTGTTCGACTTTGTTTCGACCAACACTTTGTGTTCGACTACATTTCGACCACACAGTGTGCTTGACTTTTTGTTCGACGATGTTTTGGCCACACATTGCACTCGACTCTTTGTTCGACTTTTTGTTCGACCACACATTGTACTCGACTTTTTGTTCGACTTTGTATCGATCATACAATGTACTCGACTTTTTGTTCGACTATGTTTCCACCACACTTTGTGTTCGACTTTGTTTCGACCACATATTGCACTTGACTTTTTGTTCGTTTATGTTTCGACCACCCATTGCACTCGACGTTTTGTTCGACGATGTTTCGACCACACATTTAACTCGACTTTGTGTTCGACTATGTTTCGACCACACCTTGTACTCAACTTTTTGTTCGACGATGTTTCGACCACACTTTTTACTCGGCTTTTGTTCGACTTTTTTTCGACCAAAACTTTGTGTTCGACTATGTTTCGACCATACCTTGCACTTGACATTTTGTTCGACGATGTTTCGACCACACATTTTACTCGGCTTTTTGTTCGACTATGTTTCGACCAAAACTTTGTGTTCGACTATGTTTCGACCACACCTTGTACTCGACTTTTTGTTCGACGATGTTTCGACCAGACTCTTTACTCGGCTTTTTGTTTGACTTTGTTTCGACCAACACTTTGTATTCGACTACATTTCGACCACACAGTGTGCTTGACTTTTTGTTCGACGATGTTTTGGCCACACATTGCACTCGACTCTTTGTTCGACTTTTTGTTCGACCACACATTGTACTCGACTTTTTGTTCGACTTTGTATCGATCATACAATGTACTCGACTTTTTGTTCGACTATGTTTCCACCACACTTTGTGTTCGACTTTGTTTCGACCACATATTGCACTTGACTTTTTGTTCGTTTATGTTTCGACCACCCATTGCACTCGACGTTTTGTTCGACGATGTTTCGACCACACATTTAACTCGACTTTTTGTTCGACGATGTTTCGACCACATATTGCACTCGACTTTTTGTTCGACTACGTTTCAACCACACATTGTACTCGACTTTTTGTTCGATTTTGATTCGACCATACATTGTACTCGAATTTTTATTCGACTATGTTTCGACCACACTTTGTGTTCAACTACGTTTCGACCACACATTGTACTCCGTACTCCACTTTTTGCTCGACTTTGTATCGACCACACATTTTACTCGACTTTTTTTTCGTTTCTGTTTCGACCACACATTGCACTCGACTTTTTGTTCGACAATGTTTCGACCACACATTGTACTCGACTTTTTGTTCAACTACATTTCGACTACACTCCACTTTTGATCGACCATACATTGTACTCGAATTTTTGTTCGACTATGTTTCGACCACACTTTGTGTTCGACTATGTTTCGACCACACATTGCACTCGACTTTTTGTTCGTTTATGTTTCGACGACACATTGCACTTGACATTTTGTTCGACGATGTTTCGACCACACATTTTACTCGGCTTTTTGTTCGACTATGTTTTGACCAAAACTTTGTGTTCGACTATGTTTCGACCACACCTTGTACTTAACTTTTTGTTCGACGATGTTTCGACCACACTTTTTACTCGGCTTTTTGTTCAACTTTGTTTCGACCAAAACTTTGTGTTCGACTATGTTTCGACCACATATTGCACTTGACTTTTTGTTCGTTTATGTTTCGACCACACAGTGTACTCGACTTTTTAATCGACGATGTTTTGACCACATATTGCACTCGACTCTTTGTTCGACTTTTTGTTCGACTTTTTGTTCGACCACACATTGTACTCGACTTTTTGTTCGACTTTGTATCGACCATACATTGTACTCGACTTTTTGTTCGACTATGTTTCCACCACACTTTGTGTTCGACTTTGTTTCGACCACATACTGCACTTGAGTTTTTGTTCGTTTATGTTTCGACCACCCATTGCACTCGACGTTTTGTTCGACGATGTTTCGACCACACATTTAACTCGACTTTTTGTTCGACGATGTTTCGACCACATTTTGCACTCGACTTTTGTTCGACTACGTTTCAACCACACATTGTACTCGACTTTTTGATCGACTATGTTTCCACCACACTTTGTGTTCGACATTGTTTCGACCACATACTGCACTTGACTTTTTGTTCGTTTATGTTTCGACCACCCATTGCACTCGACGTTTTGTTCGACGATGTTTCGACCACACATTTTACTCGGCTTTTTGTTCGACTATGTTTCGAACAAAACTTTGTGTTCGACTATGTTTCGACCACACCTTGTACTCGACTTTTTGTTCGACGATGTTTCGACCAGACTTTTTTTCGGCTTTTTGTTCGACTTTGTTTCGACCAACACTTTGTGTTCGACTATATTTCGACCACACAGTGTACTTGACTTTTTGTTCGACGATGTTTTGACCACACATTGCACTCGACTCTTTGTTCGACTTTTTGTTCGACCACACATTGTACTCGACTTTTTGTTCGACTTTGTATCGACCATACAATGTACTCGACTTTTTGTTCCACTATGTTTCCACCACACTTTGTGTTCGAATTTGTTTCGACCTCATATTGCTCTTGACTTTTTGTTCGTTTATGTTTCGACCACCCATTGCACTCGACGTTTTGTTCGACGATGTTTCGACCACACATTTTTTTCGACTTTTTGTTCGTTTATGTTTCGACCACACATTGCACTCGACTTTTCGTTCGACAATGTTTCGACCACACATTGCACTCGACTTTTTGTTCAACTACGTTTCGACCACAAATTGTACTCCGTACTCCACTTTTTGCTCGACTTTGTATCGACCATACATTGTACTCGACTTTTTGTTCGACTATGTTTCGACCACACATTGCACTTGACATTTTGTTCGACTATGTTTCGACCACACATTTAACTCGGCTTTTTGTTCGACTATGTTTCGACCAAAACTTTGTGTTCGACTATGTTTCGACCACACCTTGTACTCGACTTTTTGTTCGAGGATGTTTCGACCAGACTTTTTTTTCGTCTTTTGGTTCCACTTTGTTTCGACCAACACTTTGTGTTCGACTATATTTCGACCACACAGTGTACTTGACTTTTTGTTCGACGATGTTTTGACCACACATTGCACTCGACTCTTTGTTCGACTTTTTGTTCGACCACACATTGTACTCGACTTTTTGTTCGACTTTGTATCGACCATACAATGTACTCGACTTTTTGTTCGACTATGTTTCCACCACAATTTGTGTTCGAATTTGTTTCGACCACATATTGCACTTGACTTTTTGTTCGTTTATGTTTCGACCACCCATTGCACTCGACGTTTTGTTCGACGATGTTTCGACCACACATTTTACTCGACTTTTTGTTCGTTTATGTTTCGACCACACATTGCACTCGACTTTTCGTTCGACAATGTTTCGACCACACATTGCACTCGACTTTTTGTTCAACTACGTTTCGACCACACATTGTACTCCGTACTCCACTTTTTGCTCAACTTTGTATCGACCATACATTGTACTCGACTTTTTGTTCGACCATGTTTCGACCACACATTGCACTCGACTTTTTGTTCGTTTATGTTTCGACGACACACTGCACTTGACATTTTGTGTGACGATGTTTCGACCACACATTTTACTCGGCTTTTTGTTCGACTATGTTTCGACCAAAACTTTGTGTTCGACTATGTTTCGACCACACCTTGTTATCGACTTTTTGTTCGACGATGTTTCGACCACACTTTTTACTCGGCTTTTTGTTCGACTTTTTTTCAACCAACACTTTGTGTTCGACTATGTTTCGACCACATAGTGTACTCGACTTTTTGTTCGACGATGTTTTGACCACACATTGCACTCAACTCTTTGTTCGACTTTTTGTTCGACCACACAATGTACTCGACTTTTTGTTCGACTTTGTATCGACCATACATTGTACTCGACTTTTTGTTCGACTATGTTTCCACCACACTTGTGTTCGACTTTGTTTCGACCACATATTGCACTCGACGTTTTGTTCGACGATGTTTCGATCAAAAACATTTTACTCGAGTTTTTGTTCGACGATGTTTCGACCATACATTGCACTCGACTTTTTGTTCGACTACGTTTCAACCACACATTGTACTCGACTTTTTGTTCGACTTTGATTCGACCATACATTGTGTTCAACTACGTTTCGACCACACATTGTACTCCGTACTCCACTTTTTGCTCGACTTTGTATCGACCATACATTGTACTCGACTTTTTGTTCGACTATGTTTCGACCACACATTGCACTCGACTTTTTGTTCGTTCATGTTTCGACGCAACATTGCATGAAATTTTGTTCGACGATGTTTCGACCACACATTTTACTTGGCTTTTTGCTCGACTATGTTTCGACCGAAACTTTGTGTTCGACTATGTTTCGACCACACCTTGTACTCGAATTTTTGTTCGGCGATGTTTCGACCACACTTTTTACTCGGCTTTTTGTTCGACTTTGTTTCGACCAACACTTTGTGTTCGACTATGTTTCGACCACAGAGTGTACTCGACCACACAGCGTACTTTGTATCGACCATACATTGTACTCGACTTTTTGTTCGACTATGTTTCCACAACACTTTGTGTTCGACTTTGTTTCGACCACATATTGCACTTGACTTTTTGTTCGACGATGTTTCGACCACACATTGTTCTCGACTTTTTGTTCGACGATGTTTCGACCACACATTGCACTTAACATTTTGTGTGACGATGTTTCGACCACACATTTTACTCGGCTTTTTGTTCGACTATGTTTCGACCAAAACTTTGTGTTCGACTATGTTTCGACCACACCTTGTTATCGAC
Organism: Symsagittifera roscoffensis; assembly: GCF_963678635.1. Classification (NCBI taxonomy): domain Eukaryota; kingdom Metazoa; phylum Xenacoelomorpha; order Acoela; family Convolutidae; genus Symsagittifera; species Symsagittifera roscoffensis. The sequence continues at coordinate 114,973 of NW_026971182.1, forward strand.
TTTTTGTTCGACGATGTTTCGACCACACTTTTTACTCGGCTTTTTGTTCGACTTTTTTTCAACCAACACTTTGTGTTCGACTATGTTTCGACCACATAGTGTACTCGACTTTTTGTTCGACGATGTTTTGACCACACATTGCACTCAACTCTTTGTTCGACTTTTTGTTCGACCACACAATGTACTCGAATTTTTGTTCGACTTCGTATCGACCATACATTGTACTCGACTTTTTGTTCGACTATGTTTCCACCACACTTGTGTTCGACTTTGTTTTGACCACATATTGCACTCGACGTTTTGTTCGACGATGTTTCGATCAAAAACATTTTACTCGAGTTTTTGTTCGACGATGTTTCGACCATACATTGCACTCGACTTTTTGTTTGACTACGTTTCAACCACACATTGTACTCGACTTTTTGTTCGACTTTGATTGAACCATACATTGTGTTCAACTACGTTTCGACCACACATTGTACTCCGTACTCCACTTTTTGCTCGACTTTGTATCGACCATACATTGTACTCGACTTTTTGTTCGACTATGTTTCGACCACACATTGCACTCGACTTTTTGTTCGTTCATGTTTCGACGCAACATTGCACTTGAAATTTTGTTCGACGATGTTTCGACCACACATTTTACTTGGCTTTTTGCTCGACTATGTTTCGACCAAAACTTTGTGTTCGACTATGTTTCGACCACACCTTGTACTCGAATTTTTGTTCGACGATGTTTCGACCACACTTTTTACTCGGCTTTTTGTTCGACTTTGTTTCGACCAACACTTTGTGTTCGACTATGTTTCGACCACACAGTGTACTCGACCACACAGTGTACTTTGTATCGACCATACATTGTACTCGACTTTTTGTTCGACTATGTTTCCACAACACTTTGTGTTCGACTTTGTTTCGACCACATATTGCACTTGACTTTTTGTTCGACGATGTTTCGACCACACATTGTACTCGACTTTTTGTTCGACGATGTTTCGACCACACATTGCACTCGACTTTTTGTTCGACTGCGTTTCAACCCCACATTGTACTCGACTTTTTGTTCGACTTGGATTCGACCATACATTGTACTCGACTTTTTATTCGACTATGTTTCGACCACACTTTGTGTTCGACTATGTTTCGACCACACATTGCACTCGAATTTTTGTTCGTTTATCTTTCGACCACCCATTGCACTCGACGTTTTGTTCGACGATGTTTCGACCACACATTGTACTCGGCTTTTTGTCCGAGGACGTTTCGACCACACATTGCACTCGACTTTTTAATCGACTATGTTTCGACCACACATTGTTCTCGACTTTTTGTTCGACTTTGTATCGACCATACATTGTACTCGACTTTTTGTTCGACTATGTTTCGACCAGAACTTTGTGTTCGACTAAGTTTCGACCACAGCTTGTACTCGAATTTTTGTTCGACGATGTTTCGACCACACATTTTACTCGGCTTTTTGATCGACTATGTTTCGACCAAAACTTTGTGTTCGACTATGTTTCGACCACACCTTGTATTCGACTTTTCGTTCGACGATGTTTTGACCACATTTTTTACTCAGCTTTTTGTTCGACTATGTTTCGACCAACACTTTGTGTTCGACAATGTTTCGACCACACAGTGTACTCGACTTTTTGTTCGACGATGTTTTGACCACACATTGAACTCGACTCTTTGTTCGACTTTTTGTTCGACCAGACATTGTACTCGACTTTTTGTTCGACTTTTTATCCACCATACATTGTACTCGACTTTTTGTTCGACTATGTTTCCACCACACTTTGTGTTCGACTATGTTTCGACCACAAATTGCACTTGAATTTTTGTTCGTTTATGTTTCGACCACCCATTGCTCTCGACGTTTTGTTCGACGATGTTTCGACCACACATTGCACTCGAATTTTTGTTCGACTTTGATTGAACCATACATTGTGTTCAACTACGTTTCGACCACACATTGTACTCCGTACTCCACTTTTTGCTCGACTTTGTATCGACCATACATTGTACTCGACTTTTTGTTCGACTATGTTTCGACCACACATTGCACTCGACTTTTTGTTCGTTCATGTTTCGACGCAACATTGCACTTGAAATTTTGTTCGACGATGTTTCGACCACACATTTTACTTGGCTTTTTGCTCGACTATGTTTCGACCAAAACTTTGTGTTCGACTATGTTTCGACCACACCTTGTACTCGAATTTTTGTTCGACGATGTTTCGACCACACTTTTTACTCGGCTTTTTGTTCGACTTTGTTTCGACCAACACTTTGTGTTCGACTATGTTTCGACCACACAGTGTACTCGACCACACAGTGTACTTTGTATCGACCATACATTGTACTCGACTTTTTGTTCGACTATGTTTCCACAACACTTTGTGTTCGACTTTGTTTCGACCACATATTGCACTTGACTTTTTGTTCGACGATGTTTCGACCACACATTGTACTCGACTTTTTGTTCGACGATGTTTCGACCACACATTGCACTCGACTTTTTGTTCGACTGCGTTTCAACCCCACATTGTACTCGACTTTTTGTTCGACTTGGATTCGACCATACATTGTACTCGACTTTTTATTCGACTATGTTTCGACCACACTTTGTGTTCGACTATGTTTCGACCACACATTGCACTCGAATTTTTGTTCGTTTATCTTTCGACCACCCATTGCACTCGACGTTTTGTTCGACGATGTTTCGACCACACATTGTACTCGGCTTTTTGTCCGAGGACGTTTCGACCACACATTGCACTCGACTTTTTAATCGACTATGTTTCGACCACACATTGTTCTCGACTTTTTGTTCGACTTTGTATCGACCATACATTGTACTCGACTTTTTGTTCGACTATGTTTCGACCAGAACTTTGTGTTCGACTAAGTTTCGACCACAGCTTGTACTCGAATTTTTGTTCGACGATGTTTCGACCACACATTTTACTCGGCTTTTTGATCGACTATGTTTCGACCAAAACTTTGTGTTCGACTATGTTTCGACCACACCTTGTATTCGACTTTTCGTTCGACGATGTTTTGACCACATTTTTTACTCAGCTTTTTGTTCGACTATGTTTCGACCAACACTTTGTGTTCGACAATGTTTCGACCACACAGTGTACTCGACTTTTTGTTCGACGATGTTTTGACCACACATTGAACTCGACTCTTTGTTCGACTTTTTGTTCGACCAGACATTGTACTCGACTTTTTGTTCGACTTTTTATCCACCATACATTGTACTCGACTTTTTGTTCGACTATGTTTCCACCACACTTTGTGTTCGACTATGTTTCGACCACAAATTGCACTTGAATTTTTGTTCGTTTATGTTTCGACCACCCATTGCTCTCGACGTTTTGTTCGACGATGTTTCGACCACACATTGCACTCGAATTTTTGTTCGACGATGTTTCGACCACACATTGTACTCGACTTTTTGTTCGACTTTGTTTCGACCATACATTTTACTCGACTTTTTATTCGACTATGTTTCGACCACACTTTGTGTTCGACTATGTTTCGACCACACATTGCACTCGACTTTTTGTTCGTTTATGTTTCGACCACACATTGCACTTGACGTTTTTTTCGACGATGTTTCGACCATTTTCTTTACTCGGCTTTTTGTTCCACTATGTTTCGACCAAAACGTTGTGTTCGACTATGTTTCGACCACATCTTTTAATAGACTTTTTGTTCGACGATGTTTCGACCACACTTTTTACTCGGCTTTTTGTTCGACTATGTTTCGACCAACACTTTGTGTTCGACTATGTTTCGACCACACAGTGTACTCGACTTTTTGTTCGACGATGTTTTGACCACACATTGAACTCGACTCTTTGTTCGACTTTTTGTTCGACCACACATTGTACTCGACTTTTTGTTCGACTTTGTATCGACCATACATTGTACTCGACTTTTTGATCGACTATGTTTCCACCACACTTTGTGTTCGACTATGTTTCGACCACAAATTGCACTTGACTTTTTGTTCGTTTATGTTTCGACCACCCATTGCACTCGACGTTTTGTTCGACGATGTTTCGACCACACATTGCACTCGAATTTTTGTTCGACGATGTTTCGACCACACATTGTAATCGACTTTTTGTTCGACTTTGTTTCGACCATACATTGTAATCGACTTTTTATTCCACTATGTTTCGACCACACTTTGTGTTCGACTATGTTTCGACCACACATTGCACTCGACTTTTTGTTCGTTTATGTTTCGACCACACATTGCATTTGACGTTTTGTTCGACGATGTTTCGACCACTTTCTTTACTCGGCTTTTTGTTCGACTATGTTTCGACCAAAACTTTGTGTTCGACTATGTTTCGACCACACTTTGTACTCGACTTTTTGTTCGACGGTGTTTCGACCACATTTTACTCGGCTTTTTGTTCGACTGAGTTTCGACCAACACTTTGTGTTCCACTATGTTTCGACCACACATTGTACTCGGCTTTTTGTTCGAGGATGTTTCGACCACACCTTGCACTCGACTTTTTGTTCGACTATGTTTTGACCACACATTGTACTCGACTTTTTGTTCGACTTCGTATCGACCATACATTGTACTCGACTTTTTATTCGACTATGTTTTGGCCACATTTTGTGTTTGTCTATGTTTCGACCACACATTGCACTCGATTTTTGTTCGTTTATGTTTCGACCACACATTGCACTTGACGTTTTGTTCGACCATATTTCGACCACTTATTTTACTCGGCTTTTTGTTGGACTATGTTTCGACCAAAAGTTTGTGTTCGACTATGCTTCGACCACACCTTGTACTCGGCTTTTTGTTCGACTATGTTTCGACCAACACTTTGTGTTCGACTATGTTTCGACCACACATTGTACTCGGTTTCTGTCCGAGGAAGTTTCGACCACACATTGCACTCGACTTTTTGTTCGACTATGTTTCGACCACACATTGTTCTCGACTTTTTGTTCGACTTTGTATCGACCATACATTGCACTCGACTTTTTGTTCGACTATGTTTCGACCACACATCATACTCGACTTTTTGTTCGTTTTTGTATCGACCATACATTGTACTCGACTTTTTGTTCGACTATGTTTCGACCACACTTTGTGTTCGACCATGTTGCGACCACATATTGCACTCGACGTTTTGTTCGATGATATTTCGACCACACATTTTACTCGGCTTTTTGTTCGACTATGTTTCGACCACACGCTCTACTCGACGTTTTTTCGACTGTGTTTCGACCACACTATGTATTCGACTTTGTGCTCTACTATGTTTCGACCATATTTTGTGTTCGGCTGTTTCGACCATATATTTATTTATATTTTTTGTGTTCGACCATGACTCGAAATTGTGTTCGACCGTGTTTTGATTGTTTTTTACTATATTTCGAAATTGTGTTCGACCGAAAGGGCTGTTTTTGACCGCGGACTTTGATTGGTTGAGAGCTTTTGCGCTTTGTGTCCTTAGTGCATGAGAGTAGACCCCGGGGGTATTTTTTGTAGTTTTTCTAAATTCGCCGCTGGATTCAAAATAGTCTATTTTATGCTACAATATGAGAGTTGCTTTGCTTCAGAGCAGCAAGTTCACGGCTGACGAGCGGACTGTGATCATCTTCGATGAACTGTACGACATTACTCCCACTCTTCGATGAACTGTACGACATTGTACTCGACTTTTTGTTCGACTATGTTTCGACCACACTTTGACTTTGTGTTCGACTATGTTGCGACCACACATTGCACTCGACGCTTTGTTCGACGATGTTTCGACCACACATTTTACTCGGCTTTTTGTTCGACTATGTCTCGACCAACACTTTGTGTTCGACTATGTTTCGACCACAAGTTCTACTCGACCTTTTTTCGACTGTGTTTCGACCACACTATGTTTTCGACTTTGTGCTCCACTATGTTTCGACCATATTTTGTGTTCGGCTGTTTCGACCATATATTAATTTCAATTTTTTGTGTTCGACCATGACTCGAAATTGTGTTCGACCATGTTTTGAATGTTTTTCACAATATTTCGAAATTGTGTTCGACCGAAAGGGCTGTTTTGACCGCGGACTTTGATTGGTTGAGAGCTTTTGCGCTTTGTGTCCTTAGTGCATGAGAATAGACCCCGGGGGTATTTCTTGTAGTTTTTCTAAATTCGCCGCTGGATTCAAAATAGTCTATTTTATGCTACAATATGAGAGTTTATTTGCTTCAGAGCAGCAAGTTCACGGCTGACGAGCGGACTGTGATCATCTTCGATGAACTGTACGACACTACTCCCATAAGTGATGATTTGGTAAACTTCAAATGCTGCTGGGCTGCTGCGGTGGAAGCTGGGCAGGTAAAAGTTTAGGTTGCGAATTTTGATAGTTTTTTCCCCAATTCTTTAGTATCTTGACGTTTTTGAAAGAAAACTACACGGCACAATTCATTCAAGTTTTATCCATTTGACTTGTATTCAAAATTTTTTTAAGACGATCTTTTTGTTTTGTTTTGCCCGCATTTAGGAATAGTGAAAACAATTCGATTATAATGGATTTTCGTGGTCTATAAAGTTGTAAATATAATCGATACTCATGTTACGCTCAGACAACAAAAGTGGACTAAAAATGGATTTTAATCCATTTTTTTCCGCAAAAATATAGTGCATTATAATTCATTTGAAATCTATTATAATGGATTATTTAAAAAGTAGAAAATCTCATTAAAATGGATTTTTTTTTCACTTTCCTTGTTTAGCTTTTTAAAATGCATTGTTATTATTTTCAAATCCATAAGAATGATTTATATAATATGTAGAAAATCACAATAAAATGGATTTTTTTTACTTTCCTTGTTTCGTTTCGTTGAAAAATGGATTATAATGGATTATATAATCAGTAGAAAATCACAATAAAATGGATTTTTATTTCACTTTCCTTATTTCGCTCCGTTCAAAAATTGGTTGCAATTTCAAATTAATTCCTTCATTCATAATACATTTCATAATCATTTAACATCGCAATTATCAAATCCACAACATGCATATCACAAAAATGAGCTCAAGTTTAGCGGGAGACATTTAAAGTTAAGCATAATATAGTTCAACTAAAGAAAAGAAGAGCAAATTTTACTACGATGGGTTCTCCTGCATACAATGCACCCCCAAGAACTTTGCAAAAGAGCCCAACTCCACCAACAGACCAACAAGCACAGCCTCCATTGCAACTCAAAAAGAAATATAACCATCAACACCTGAAACAAACGTACTGCCCAACGCAACACAATCGTATTCATCGCCCCCAGCAACCACTACAGCCCCCTTCGACCCCTGGAAACTTATTGACCAAAAACCTGAAATTAAAATAAACAACATATATAAAAATGTAGTTAACTGGAAACCGCGCTTCATTATTCTAAGCAAGAGCAAGACCGGTTTCCAATTCACAGAATTACTGAACCAGCAGCTGTTGTCATTAGTAGAAGAAACACCAAATTCTAACGTCGCAATGAAAGCAGCAATGATTCTCCCACATCTACTGCTCCCTAAAACTAAATCAGAAACAAACGGATCAAATTCTAAAACACTAAGCCGCCGCATAGTTTTATGGAAGCAAGACCTATTAGACGAACTTTTCACAGAGACGAAAGCAGCTCTCCAAATTAGACATCCAAAACAGAAGAAGTCCGAATTGAACAAGGAAGTTAAGTATTTCGATAAACTAATGAGTACAGGCAAAGTATCTGCTGCCATTGGCTGCTTTTCAGACAAGAAAACAAAAGGAGTATTTCCCCTAAACGAAGTCATTGAAGGAAAAACAGTCCTTAGTATCCTGAAAGAAAAACACCCTCAAGCCAAAACAGCGAACGCTAGCTATATAACTGAAGTAAGTGAAGACACAATGCCATACCAACCCTCTATGTTCGAACAAATAAATGCAAACACAGTTCAAAAATCGAACCTGAAAACTCACGGAAGCCACGGTCCCTCAGGTCTAGATGCGTGCGAATGGGGAAGGATATTAACTCATTTCAACCAGACATCCATTGAGCTTTGCAAAACAATTGCTAAACTATCCTAAACAATAGCAACTAAAGTTCTCCCCCATGAAAACCTAACGGCGTACAATTCGTGTCGCCTGATACCTCTGGACAAAAATCCAGGGGTACGGCCCATTGGTATTGGCGAAGTACTGAGAATAATAATTTGCAAAACAATCACCCAATGTATAAAATCAGACCTTAAAAATCTCCGAAAAAAATTTCAAACTCTGCTTAGGCCAGAAGTGTGGAATCGAGTATGCTATCCACAGCTTGAGAAAAGAGTTTGACAAACCAGAAACGGACGCCATACTACTTATTGATGCAGAAAATGCCTTCAACTCGCTCAATGGAAAACTTGCTCTAAAAATGTAGAAATCCTTTGCCAGGCGCTACATCATGCGCTGGCCAACTCATATAAACATCCCTCAAATCTATATGTCAAAAACACGGTTTTGACATCTACCGAAGGCACAACGCAAGGTGATCCCCTCGCAATGGTTATGTACGGAATTGGGATAATCCCACTGACTGAGCTCCTGAAAAAACCCATGTCACCCTAAAATGGTACGCAGATGATGGAATCGCTGCAGGTGATGTTAAGAGTCTCCGCGCAATACTGGACAACCTGGTTGTGCACGAAAAGGCTTTCGGATACAATGTGAAGCCTTCCAAGTGTCAACTCATAGTAAAAGAAAACCGTCGTGACAGCGCCATAAAAGTAATCGAAGGCACAAACATTACAATGGTAGACGGTTTTAGAGTCCTTGGATTGGTTATGGGAACACCATCAGCTTGCGATAAATAAGTGGAAAGCGAAAATTGAAACGACAGCTACCCTAACTGAAAAGCTCTCCAAAATAGCTAAAACATCACCACAGAATGCGTACTCCTGCTACACAAAGGGAGTTCAAAGTAAATTAAGCTTTCTAGCCAGAACAACTCCGGAAGTATTTAAGAAAATGGATGAAATTGTGAAAAATGTAAGATATCAGCTACTTCCCAGTATTACTCGTAAAAACCATATAACCAATGAAGATTGCAACCGTTTTGCGCTACCACTAAAATGGGAGGATTAGACCTCCTCAGTATCACGGAATTTTCCAGAAATTTTGAGTGATCACAAGCCATTTGTGGTCCGTTAGAAAACAGTGATCCAGAAAAAGATGAATCGGAACAAACTCTGATAAATAGAAACATCAAAACTGAGAGATCATCAGAACATCACACGCTCAAAAAAAACTAAAGTTAAGCAAAATTGCTCAACAGAAAAAAACTGACAATAAATCTAGCGTCACAGAAAGGAGCATCGAATTGGCTGAGCGTTGTTCCCTTAAAAAGATACAATTTTTCCCTCAAAAAATCAGTTTAAAGATGGATTATATCTGAGATATGGATGGGAACCACCAAACACCCCATATACATGTCTATGTGGACAACTGTTCACACTGACCCACTCTATACACTCTCCCAAAGGTGGATAGACTCACCTAAGACATAATAAAGTTCGCGATACCTTTGCGACACTCCTGGACGAAGTATGCCATGATGTTGAAAGAGAGCGAAAAATTCGATCGTAGGAAGGCGAAAGCTTTCACAACAAAACAACCACTACTGAAGATGCCGCTCGACTTGACATCAAGGCAAATGGACTCTGGGGAGGCCGATTCAGCCGAACCTTTTTCGATGTAAAAATTTTTAACCCCCATGCTAAATCCTGCCCCAAAAGTGTATCTGACGCCTATAAATATCATGAGAGTGTCAAAACCTTAAAATACCAATGAAGAGTTTTGGATGTGGAGCACAGCAGCTTTTTTCCACTAATTTTTGCGTGTACCGGAGGAGCAGCACCAGGCTCTGCAAAAAACCATCCAGAAACTAGCAGGGAAACTAAGCGAGAAACGGAACGAATCGGACACAATAAACTTTATAAGAACAAAAATAAGTTTTGCACTTCTGAGGAGTGCAATTTTTGCCTTAGGGGGTGCAAAAATCTTAAAAATACATATAACTAGACAATTCTATCTGGGCTATAAACGATCTGTGCTATAAAATTTTGCCGATGTGTATATAGCGTTGGTACAGCCCTATCCAACTTTTGCACGTACCGTCGCATGAAGTAAGGGCCCATTTTAATTGACCTTTTTTTAAAGAAAAAGAAACCAGACTGCTTGTAAAATATTTTTGTCGGTTGGCCGAGCTGGATTTTCAGAGTATTAAGAATTAGTTTCTGCACCCCTCCTGAGTTATAGCTCTTTTCCTGCACGAACTTCTGCAGTAGGGGGACGCAGCCGGCCACGAAGTTGAACGCCCTTTGCACATCTTCCGACACCTGGAGTCGTACTAATCATGTGATCTGGTCTTCTGTAACTTCTGTATGATCTTCTGTATCTGCCGTTCCCGTGTCTCTAGGTAGAACAACTACTAGTCATACAACTTTCATACAATTTCAAAAATTCATTGAAAAAAGATTCGAACTAGTTTCAACTGCAAATCGAATTTCGTACTCAAACAAACAAATTAGAACCCTATTTGTTAGAACATAGTTGAAGATGGCCTCGGGCAAAAGAGCCGCCATTTAAATCGATTGTATCTCAAATTTAGTAACCCTGTTACTAAAATCCTAATATCATCGATTATTAACGCTTGATACTGAATTGGTTTTGTATTTCTCAATTCGCATTCCTATTGGTTGACGTTTTTGCTATAAATTTCATCCAAAACGTGTTAACTATTTCCCCCCCCCCCCCACCCATTGCAATAGGGGGGAGTAGTTAACATGATCCCTTATATCTTATGAACAAAACCACAAGATAGATCTCCCCTTTCCCCGTTTTCATCCTCAGGGAACTGAATTGAACCCTCATCGCTATAAATTTCTGAAAAAAAAATAACTGAACTTGCCTCGAATGTTTCAAAGTTCGCTCTGTTTTTTCGCTCTGATGTCACTTCTCGCTCTTCTCCCACAAATATTTAAGATCAAATTTAAAATGAATGAGAATTGACGATGATCAAAATTATCTGAAAGAATAACCTTATTAAAACATTTCAAATATTCCACTAATTTTACTAAAACTAATTGAGTTATGACATTGTGGTCTGGTAAAAGACTTAGCCACCGAGGGGTGGGAGGGGGGTGGGGTGGGTGACTAGTTAAGGCCGAGCCATTAACATCGCCCATTCCGCCCTTCCGCTTGATCCCCCAAAACTTGGTAGGAAAAACAAATTATCGATGAAAAAAATAAGTTTCCAAAAAGTTCAAAGTTAATTGATTATAATCGATTTTTTTTTTCACTTTTGTGGGCAGTGACAACGAAACTCAATTATAATCGATTTTTGTTCATGGAACTCTAATGCGGTTGGCAATCGCACTGTTCAGAATCGACGGACAAAATTCTGTTCTTTAATTAATGAGAAAATTTCCCATTCGCAGGCCAATTCACACAGAAAAAATAATCAATTATGTTGGGATATTATTCTTGTCTGTCTCTCTAAGAATTGAGAAGAATAAGTTTTTGTTCATTAAAAAAATTTATAATGTAACCAAGCACACATAATCAATTCTGGAAAAAAGTTTATAATGTAACCAAGCACACATAATCAATTCTGGAAAATTTTTATTATTTCATTAACATCATTCAAAAGTATTGTTGTCTTGAAGTTAAATTTGAAAAGATATTTACCTCAGATCATTTTTCGTAAAGTTATGGCAGTTTAAATATAGCTATTTTGGTCAAATTGAGACAATTAACGCGCGATATATTTCGCACTATTAACGCGTAAGCGAAGATTTAATCGTTCAAAATTGAGTAAAAGAAGGTTATTTGCCATAATTGATATACCAGCAAAAATTATCACTTTGTATCTTAAATGGGGTCTGGGGGAATTATTGTCACAAAATTAACTTCAAATTCCAACAAGATTGCTCGTAACAGCAGTAAACAAAAATATTGCCTATTAAGGTTTATGCCTCCTACTGCCTATTAAGGTTTATGGAGCAGTAAGATATAAAAAATTAAACTGTAATAAAAAATATATATATATATCGTCCTCCCACACGACTTATAATGTACAAAAGGATAAAATTTGCTACTTTTAACAAATCAATTGTGGCAAATAAGCTTCAACCAATTCGCAACCATTTCTAAGCCGGATTAACTCTCCGTTTACGCGTTGAAAGCGCGAAATATATCGCGCGTTAATTGTCCCAAATTGGCCAAAATGGCCATCTTTAAACCCACATAACCCTACAAAAAATGATCACAGGTGAAATACTTTTTCAATTTTCAGCTCAGGACAACAATACTTTTCGAATGATAAAAAAATGGCTAGCTAAAAAGTCAAAATTTGTCTGAAAAAAAACCACCCCTTGCACAAATATTCCGTTACTTTCGTATCGAAAGTCGGAACAAAAAATTCATTTTAGAATTATTACGTATAACAATATCATGTTCTTCATGTTTACTGCTCCAAACTCCATAAACCTAAAAGGCAGTCGGAACATTCAGGGCTTTGCCCTGATACGAGCAGTCTTGCTTTCAATTTATTCCGTTTTTTGAACCGTTTTTTGAAAAGATATAATAGATATTAAAACTGAATGTTGCGACTGTCCCTTAATTCTTATCGTATAGTATTTGGGAAACGAAAATATTGAAAACGTATACGTTTTGGACAATATCAAATTTCACCATAAAATTTTGGTGGTCCAACCTTTCGTCTTGGTCCAGTAGAATTTCGTTTTTTACATTCTGACGAGTCTGACACTTCGTATCCCGTAATTTTTGACGCATAGTCGTCAAGTAACTTGCCTACCAATGGTTCGGTAGGGCCATGTTTTTTTGTTCCGGCTGAGTCTCATAAAAGTTGAAGCTGAGGCGGTTCGATTAGTAGAGATAGCCACGTCTTGTTTTGATCTTGCTTACATTTTTCTCTTTATTTTTCCTACTTCATAAAAATGACGAAAAGCAGGAAATGAGACGCTACCTTTCAAAACTTTTGCTTGTTTGCAACAAGTGTATCGGATATTTGTACCTGATTTCCGCAAGGTTTTTCCACTGGCTAGTTTCACTGCTTTATTTGTACATTATATAACTTTCTCGCCCAATGGTCGATAATTGGGTTTCCTTTTTTTCGATTTAAAATTGTTCGAAAGATATTAATTTTTTTAGCAGATTTGAATGGGGTAGTCTCGTTGTAGATTTCGCAAGCATTTTGAGGGTTGATGAAGGACTAGGCTCTGAGTCGTATGCTTTTTCATCTGATTCACTGTTTTTGTTGTCCAAAGGAGTGTCCAGGTATCCATCCCCTACTCTGTCATCTGCAGCACAGTTGTGTACCCAGTTGCATTCTTTTCTTATTTGCCCAGTTGTATTGTATTCTTGTATGCAACCCAGTTGTATTCTTTGATATTATTGGTTCTTCATTGTCTAAGGTCAAAACAATTTTCCAGAGGGTGTTTGATGTTCCGATAAAGTCTTTTTCGAATGGTACACAGTGTGTTTTTGGTTGTTTTGTGCTCCACAAGTTCCAGATTCTTTCAGAATTCGTGTCAATTAGTGAAGTTTTAGGTGGATGTTTCTGTTGAGGTCGTTTGTAACTTTGATTTAAAGGTATGTACAAATTTTTCTACTAATCCATTTGAACGGTGTTCGGCTACTGTACCAAAAAATACATTTATTTTATTTGAGTCCCAAAATATATTTTTTTAAATTGTCCCAGGAAAACACGATTCAACCCGAATTGATTAAGGGTTCCGTGTAATTTATTATAATCGGTAAGAAAATCAATCTGGGTGTTAGCGGAAGTACTTGGAGTAATTTTTGTAGAAGGAAACTTTAAAAATCAATCTATACAAAAAAAAAGATTTCTTTACGAGATCCAAGATAAATCTAATGGAGCTGAAACTTTTAAAAATATTTCCTTATATGCAGGTTTAAGATCGATACGATGATTATAAAGTTTTTCCGTCATTAAGAGCTTTTTTAACTGCTTTTATACAATTCGAACAGATCTTCCCATGGAAATATATCATCAAATTTATATGTCGTCGACAACCATAATCTTAATTAATCTTGTAAAGAGCGATGCTTTTGTCCAATTGTCCGTGCAAGTTTCCGGTGTGTGTTTGATATTAAATAAATGGAATATATACCAATGGAGGTTTTGATTTCGCTGTTTATAGCTTCTGCGCCATTACCTGTTACAAGAAATTTGTGTAACCCACCTTAGATATGCAGTGTACATGAAAGTCCTGTATGCATAATAAGCGTTATATTTTGGTACTGGGTAAAAGCTACACAGTGTGTAAAAGCTTCTACAGTTAAAATAATTTGCGAAATACTTTCGGAGTATGGTGACATTCGGCCTTTCGGTTTAAATCATCTATGGTGGTTGATTTATAGAACTTGTCCCATAAAGTCTTCTTTTTCCGCTGTTTGTTTTTGATGTGGAACGGTTTTGTTCAATTGACATGTAAAACAGTCATTACAAAGTACTTTTATCCATTTGGTGCAATTGGGATTTAAACAAATTGTATGAAATTGTCTTTTTTTTCTGAACCAATGTTTTTTTCTGAACCAATATGTTCTTTCATATTCGAGGAGTGTATGTTATAAAAAGCTTTTGAAATTGAACTCATTGGTAACCAGGGTACTTTTTAAAGGGGTAATGCTACTCTAAGATGTCTGTTTTTTCATTGGCGAAGGTATCATCCAGTTTTCAGAAATATCGCAGCAGGGTTTGTTTCCTAAAATATGGATATCAAATATGACAGGATTTGCTTCGTATTTTGCTATAATCATAAAGGGAGGTCTAAGTTTTGGTACTTTAAAAGTCATTCAATGAATTTTTTCGAGTTTATTCGAATTTCTATCTAGTTAATTTTTTTAATAATCATTAGATTGAATAAGGTTTTCTTACTCGTTTTCATTTTGACGAATTAGTCATTAGCGTGTTTTGGGTATCGCTATGGCCATTTGAGCTATAAGTAAAAAAGTTATTTAATTGTAGTTTAGGGAATTCAATTTTCTCAAACCCTAGGAATCAGTGTTCGTTTCAGAGTTGTCCTATACCTGGTTAATTTGTCGTTTTGGGTTGTTACTTCTGTGACATTGGTATGGTCGATTTGAGTTTTGCGAATCGTTATTTTCATGTGGTGATTTTGAGAATGGTCGTGTTTATATTTTATTACAACAATTTTTTCTGTTTCTATAATTACTAAATTTTTCTCGTGATCTCTAATTACTTTTCCTACTACTCTAGCTTGAATTTGAATAATTTCTACAACGATCGTTTGAGTAATGTCTATGGCAACTATGTCAATAGTTTCTAGAATGGTCAATTGAGTAGTTTCTGTTCCGATCATTTGAGTATGATAGATCTCTACTGTAATTAGTATAAGTGCGTCTATTGGATTTTGGTCTTGAATATTTGTTTCTATTTTGAGTATTGCGGCTATTGGAACAACTAGAGCCGTTTTGTTATTAAAGCTCTAGTTTCTTCTAATTGAGGCTTTTCCTCGAGAGATATTGTAATATGGCAATTGTGTTCTAAGACCATCAGAGTTTGATGAAACTGGATTTTTTGATTAATTACTACTTTGAATATTTTCTTTGGGATAGTTTTGTTTTTTGTTCTCTTCTCAGGTTAAAAATTTATTTGGTTTATTAGGTTTTGGTAGTCGATTTGATTTATCCTGTTGCTTTTGTCGTCACTCGGCGATGCTGTGTCCATATCGTCAAAAATACTCACAGCCTTTTTTGAAATAGTTTTTTCAAAAAAATTTGGGTTTTCCTCGTATATTTTGAGTGTTTGTACATTTTTTTCTTCTAGTTCAACTGCAGATTCTCGTACATTGTTTATATGTAGTAAAGTTGTTTGAAAGTTAGAAATTTATTGTAATTTTATTTTTTTTCTGTTGCTTCTAGTTTCTTTGTGAATTTCTGCTTGTTCTTGTTTGTCTACAAAACTGCTAAAATTATTATCTGGTTCGCTAATTGATTGAAGACATGATGCTTTTCCTTGATTCTATTTTCCGTATTACGAATGTGAGAAAGCCATCATTAAATTTTCTGTCATTTATGCGTTTCGTAATAATGTGCACCTGAAATGTATGCTTTTTGTACCAGTGTTTCCATCTTTACAGCTAATTGTCATAACGTTTCGTTTGGTAATCTGCGGATAACATTACATAAAACACTTTGATGTTGTTTATTTTTTTGAATCGAACTTTTTTGAAATTTCTTGCGTACAACGTACCAATCTGATTGTTTTTCTATTTGTAAAGATGAAAACCAGTTTTGGAATGGTCAGTCGAGTGTGACTTTAATAAAACACTGCACGTGTGTGAATCTAGTTTTCCCTAAGAGGTGTGTTCATTGGTTCTGTCCTTTCTTTAATGTTAGATTTGCTGTTACTGCAATTGAGTAATCTTCAACAGATTTTTCATGGTGTGTTCTTGTGTTTTGATTGATGTAATGTTGATCCACCCATAAAGTTTGGATTCATTGTTAGTTGTAGTGATTCTGCTGTACTTGGTTGGTACTTGAGTAAAAATTATGAGCTGTTGCTGACCAGTTAAACGCTGTTTAAGTATTATGGTAATGGTTTTTTATAACTTCTGGTTTTCCAGTGTTTCGTTTGATAACATTGAGAATTTCTGGTTTTTTTGTTAATATAATTTGATTTGTAACAAAAAATTGGTTTCATTCTGTGTGTAATTTATTGTTGTTCAGCTTTTTGTCTGTCTAAAAATGGCTCGAAAATGTCGGATTGTTCTTCGTCTTATTATTGATAATTATTATTTATAGTTCTTCGTATTATTATTATGTCTCATATTGATTTTAGGAAAAAATTTGTCATCTTCTGCGACATCTTTTTAATGCTTTTGCCCATGTTGTTTGTTTTATTGGGAAATTTGATCATTTTCAAATTGATCGTTTTGAATGGGTTTTTATCGTGAAAACTGACTAATTAAGGGCTTGTGTATTTAGGTTACCGTTGATAAAAAAGTATGTATTAGGGATTGTGAAGTGTTGTTTAGGCTTGACTTGCTAAGCAATTTTTAACTTTTTTTTCGAAAAATCCATTGTCAAGAATTGAAAAATATTTTCCTTTTTATGGTGTTTTCTTTTTTTTACAGGTCAGTTTTAAAGGTATTTTAAAAAAAAATTTACGGCTCACTTTGTTTTTTAAACCATGTGTTAATAATATTAAGGAGATCTGGTTTAGCTGTTGAATAAAATTTGATTCAAAGAGCGGTATTAAATACCTGTAACGTGGTGTTAGAATTGTACGATGCATTGGTGAGTAACTTTGTTGTGTCGTTACCAGTTTTGATGGGGTAACTGATGGAAACTGAAAATGTTGTTCAATTAGTGATGTTTTTCTGTTTAAATTATGTCATGCATGTAAGAATTTTGAGATTAAGCTCGTATTTTCTGTTCTGATTTAAAAAAAATTGTTTTAGACATTACTGGTATCGTATCTGTTGTTAATTCGAACTGTTAAAAGATTAGAACTAGTTTCAACCACAAATCGAATTTCGTACTCAAACAAATAAATTAGAACCTTGTTTGTTAGAACATAGTTGAAGATGGCCTCGGGCAATCGGTAGTGGCCTCGGTAGAGCCGCCATTTAAATCGATTGTATCTCAAATTTAGTAACCCTGTTACTAAAATCCTAATATCATCAATTATTAACGCTTGATACTGAATGCGGGTAACTTTTCTAAGTAAATCATGAAACTAAAGCAGTGTTCTGATGTTTTAGTGGTCAAAAAAAACTTAAAATGTACATCATAAATTGGTTTTGTATTTCCCAATTCGCATTCTTATTGGATGACGTTTTTGCTATAAATTTCATCCAAAACGTGTTAACTATTTTCCCCCCACCCATTGCAATAGGGGGGAGTAGTAAACATGATCCCTTATATCTTATGAACAAAACCACAAGATAGATCTCCCCTTTCCCCGTTTTCCTCCTCAGGGAACTGAATTGAACCCTCATCACTATAAATTTCTGAAAAAAAAATAACTGAACTTGCCTTGAATGTTTCAAATTTCGCTCTGTTTTTTCGCTCTGAGGTCACTTCTCGCTCTTCTCCCACAAATATTTAAGATCAAATTTAAAATGAATGAGAATTGATGATGATCAAAATTATCTGAAAGAATAACCTTATTAAAACATTTCAAATATTCCACTAATTTTACTAAAACTAAATGTGTTATGACATTGTGGTCTGGTAAAAGACTTAGCCACCGAGGGGTGGGAGGGGGTGGGGTGGGTGACTAGTTAAGGCCAAGCCATTAACATCGCCCATTCCACCCTTCCCCTTGATCCCCCAAAACTTGGTAGGAAAAACAAATTTTCGATTAAAAAAAAACTTTCCAAAAAGTTCAAAGTTAATTGATTATAATCGATTTTTTTTCACTTTCGTGGGCAGTGACAACGAAACTCAATTATAATCGATTTTTATTTATGGAACTCCAATGCGGTTGGCAATCACACTGTTCAGATTCGACGGACAAAATTCTGTTCTTTAATTAATGAGAAAATTTCCCATTCGCAGGCCAATTCACACAGAAAAAATAATCAATTATGTTGGGATATTATTCTTGTCTGTCTCTCTAAGAATTGAGAAGAATAAGTTTTTGTTCATTAAAAAATTTATAATGTAACCAAGCACACAGAATCAATTCTGGAAAAAACTTTATAATGTAACAAAGCACACATAATCAATTCTGGAAAATTTTTATTATTTCATTAACATCATTCAAAAGTATTGTTGTCTTGAAGTTAAATTTGAAAAGATATTTACCTCAGATCATTTTTCGTAAAGTTATGGCAGTTTAAATATAGCTATTTTGGTCAAATTGAGACAATTAACGCGCGATATATTTCGCACTATTAACGCGTAAGCGAAGATTTAATCGTTCCAAATTGGGTAAAAGAAGATTATTTGCCATAATTGATATGTTACTACCAGCAAAAATTATCACTTTGTATCCTAAATGGGGTCTGGGGGAATGATTGTCACAAAATAAAATTCAAATTCCAACAAGATTGCTCGTAACAGCAGTAAACAAATATTGCCTATTAAGGTTTATGCCTCCTACTGCCTATTAAGGTTTATGGAGCAGTAGGACTTAAAAAATTAAACTGAAATAAAATAAAAAGAAAAATATTTTTTCCTAAATCATCCCCCCACACGACTTATAATGTACAAAAGAATAAATTTTGCTCCTAGTAACAAATCAATTGTGGCAAATAAGCTTCAACCAATTCGCAACCATTTCTAAGCCGGATTAACTCTCCGTTTACGCGTTGAAAGCGCGAAATATATCGCGCGTTAATTGTCCCAAATTGGCCAAAATGGCCATCTTTAAACCCACATAACCCTACAAAAAATGATCACAGGTGAAATACTTTTTCAATTTTCAGCTCAGGACAACAATACTTTTCGAATGATAAAAAAATGGCTAGCTAAAAAGTCAAAATTTGTCTGAAAAAAAACCACCCCTTGCACAAATATTCCGTTACTTTCGTATCGAAAGTCGGAACAAAAAATTTTTTTTAGAATTATTACGTTTAACAATTTCATGTTCTTCATGTTTACTGCTTCATACTCCATAAACCTTAAAAGGCAGTCGGAACATTCAGGGGTTTGCCCTGATACGAGCAGTCTTGCTTTCAATTTATTCTTGAACCGTTTTTTGAAAAGTTATAATAGAAATTAAGACTGAATGTTGCGACTGTCCCTTAATTCTTATCGTATAGTATTTGGGAAACGAAAATATTGAAAACGTATACGTTTTGGATAATATCAAATTTCACCATGAAATTTTGGTGGTCCAACCTTTCGTCTTGGTCCAGTAGAATTTCGGTTTTTACATTCTGACGAGTATGACATACGTATCCCGTAATTTTTGACGCATAGTCGTCAAATAACTTGTCTACCAATGGTTCGGTAGGGCCTAATTTTTTTGTTCCAGCTGAGTCTCATAAAAGTTGAAAGCTGAGGCGGTTCGGTGAGTAGAGATAGCGACGTCTTGTTTTGATCCTGCTTACATTTTTCTCTTTATTTATCCTACTTCATAAATATGATGAAAAGCAGGAAATGAGACGCTACCTTTGAAAGAATTTGCTTGTTTGCAACAAGTGTTTCGGATATTTTTATCTGATTTCCGCACGTTTTTTCCAAGATTTTTCCACGATTTTTCCCCTTTTCTTCGATTTAAAATAGTTCGAAAGATAATAATTTTTTAAGCGGATTTGAATGGGGTAGTCTTGTTATAGAACTCGCAGGCATTTTGTGGGTTGATGAAGGACTAGGTTCTGAGTCGTATGCTTTTTCATCTGATTCACTGTTTTTGTTGTCCAAAGGAGTGTCCAGGTATCCATCCCCTACTCTGTCATCTGCAGCACAGTTGTGTACCCAGTTGCATTCTTTTCTTATTTGCCCAGTTGTATTGTATTCTTGTATGCAACCCAGTTGTATTCTTTGATATTATTGGTTCTCCATTGTCTAAGGTCAAAACAATTTTCCAGAGGGTGTTTGATGTTCCGATAAAGTCTTTTTCGAATGGTACACAAAGTGTTTTTGGTTGTTAGGTGCTCCGCAAGTTCCAAATTTTTTCAGAATTCGTGTCGATTAGTGAAGTTTTAGGTGGGTGTTTCTGTTGAGGTCGTTTGTAACTTTGATTTAATGGTATGTACAATTTTTTCTACATTTTCTGCATTTTGTGAGTTGATGAAGGACTAGGTTCTGAGTCGTATGCTTTTTCATCTGATTCACTGTTTTTGTTGTCCAAAGGAGTGTCCAGGTATCCATCCCCTACTCTGTCATCTGCAGCTTAGTTGTGTACCCAGTTGCATTCTTTTCTTGTTTGCCCAGTTGTATTGTGTTCTTGTATGCAACCCAGTTGTCTTCTTTGCTATTATTGGTTCTCCATTGTCTAAGGTCAAAAAAATTTTCCAGAGGGTGTTTGATGTTCCGTTAAAGTCTTTTTCGAATGGTACACAGTGTGTTTTTGGTTGTTTGGTGCTCCGCAAGTTCCAGATTTTTTCAGAATTCGTGTCGATTAGTGAAGTTTTAGATGGGTGTTTCTGTTGAGGTCGTTTGTAACTTTGATTTAATGGTATGTACAATTTTTTCTATATTTTCTGCATTTTGTGAGTTGATGAAGGACTAGGTTCTGAGTCGTATGCTTTTTCATCTGATTCACTGTTTTTGTTGTCCAAAGGAGTGTCCAGGTATCCATCCCCTACTCTGTCATCTGCAGCTTAGTTGTGTACCCAGTAGCATTCTTTTCTTGTTTGCCCAGTTGTATTGTATTCTTGTATGCAACCCAGTTGTCTTCTTTGATATTATTGGTTCTCCATTGTCTAAGGTCAAAAAAAATTTCCAGAGGGTGTTTGATGTTCCGTTAAAGTCTTTTTCGAATGGTACACAGTGTGTATTTGGTTGTTTTGTGCTCCGCAAGATCCAGATTTTTTCAGAATTCGTGTCGATTAGTGAAGTTTTACGTGGGTGCTTCTGTTGAGGTCGTTTGTAACTTTGATTTAAAGGTATGTGCAAATTTTTCTACTAATCCACTTGAACGGTGTTCGGCTACTGTACCAAAAAATACATTTATTTTATCTGAGTCCAAAATATTTTTAAAATTGTCCCAGGAAAACACGATTCAACCCGAATTGATTATGTGGTTCCGTGTAATTTATTATAATCGGTAAGAAAATCAATCTGTGTGTTAGCGGAAGTACTTGAAGTAATTTTTGTAGAAGGAAACTTTAAAAATCAATCTATACAAAAAAAAAGATTTCTTTACGAGATCCAAGATAAATCTAATGGAGCTGAAACTTTTAAAATTATTTCCTAAATCGCAGGTTTAACATCGATACGATGATTTTAAAGTTTTTCCGTCATTAAGAGCTTTTTTAACTGCTTTTATACAATCCAAACAGATCTTCCCATGGAAATATATCATCAAATTTATATGTCGTCGACAACCATAATCCTAATTAATCTTGTAAAGAGCGATGCTTTTGTCCAATTGTCCATGCAAGTCTCCAGGGTGTGTGTTTGATATTAAATAAATGAATATATACCAATGGAGGTTTTGATTTCGCTGTTTATAGCTTCTGCGCCATTACCTGTTACAAGAAATTTGTGTAACCCATCTTAGATATGCAGTGTACATGAAAGTCCTGTATGCACAATAAGAGTTATATTTTGGTACTGGGTAAAAGCTACACAGTGTGTAAAAGCTTCTACAGTTAAAATAAATTACGAAATACTTTCGGAGTATGGTGACATTCGGCCTTTCGGTTTAAATGATCTATGGTGGTTGACTTATAGATCTTGTCCCACAAAGTCTTCTTTTTCCGCTGTTTGTTTTTGATGTGGAACGGTTTTGTTCAATTGACATGTAAAACAGTCATTACAAAGTACTTTTATCCATTTGGTGCAATTGGGATTTAAACAAATTGTATGAAATTGTCTTTTTTTTCTGAACCAATGTTTTTTTCTGAACCAATATGTTCTTTCATATTCGAGGAGTGTATGTTATAAAAAGCTTTTGAAATTGAACTCATTGGTAACCAGGGTACTTTTTAAAGGGGTAATGCTACTCTAAGATGTCTGTTTTTTCATTGGCGAAGGTATCATCCAGTTTTCAGAAATATCGCAGCAGGGTTTGTTTCCTAAAATATGGATATCAAATATGACAGGATTTGCTTCGTATTTTGCTATAATCATAAAGGGAGGTCTAATTTTTGGTACTTTAAAAGTCATTCAATGAATTTTTTCGAGTTTATTCGAATTTCTATCTAGTTAATTTTTTTAATAATCATTAGATTGAATAAGGTTTTCTTACTCGTTTTCATTTTGACGAATTAGTCATTAGCGTGTTTTGGGTATCGCTATGGCCATTTGAGCTATAAGTAAAAAAGTTATTTAATTGTAGTTTAGGGAATTCAATTTTCTCAAACCCTAGGAATCAGTGTTCGTTTCAGAGTTGTCCTATACCTGGTTAATTTGTCGTTTTGGGTTGTTACTTCTGTGACATTGGTATGGTCGATTTGAGTTTTGCGAATCGTTATTTTCATGTGGTGATTTTGAGAATGGTCGTGTTTATATTTTATTACAACAATTTTTTCTGTTTCTATAATTACTAAATTTTTCTCGTGATCTCTAATTACTTTTCCTACTACTCTAGCTTGAATTTGAATAGTTTCTACAACGATCGTTTGAGTAATGTCTATGGCAACTATGTCAATAGTTTCTAGAATGGTCAATTGAGTAGTTTCTGTTCCGATCATTTGAGTATGATAGATCTCTACTCTAATTAGTATAAGTGCGTCTATTGGATTTTGGTCTTGAATATTTGTTTCTATTTTGAGTATTGCGGCTATTGGAACAACTAGAGCCGTTTTGTTATTAAAGCTCTAGTTTCTTCTAATTGAGGCTTTTCCTCGAGAGATATTGTAATATGGCAATTGTGTTCTAAGACCATCAGAGTTTGATGAAACTGGATTTTTTGATTAATTACTACTTTGAATATTTTCTTTGGGATAGTTTTGTTTTTTGTTCTCTTCTCAGGTTAAAAATTTATTTGGTTTATTAGGTTTTGGTAGTCGATTTGATTTATCCTGTTGCTTTTGTCGTCACTCGGCGATGCTGTGTCCATATCGTCAAAAATACTCACAGCCTTTTTTGAAATAGTTTTTTCAAAAAAATTTGGGTTTTCCTCGTATATTTTGAGTGTTTGTACATTTTTTTCTTCTAGTTCAACTGCAGATTCTCGTACATTGTTTATATGTAGTAAAGTTGTTTGAAAGTTAGAAATTTATTGTAATTTTATTTTTTTTCTGTTGCTTCTAGTTTCTTTGTGAATTTCTGCTTGTTCTTGTTTGTCTACAAAACTGGTTTTCCAGTGTTTCGCTTGATAACATTGAGAATTTTTGGTTTTTTTGTTAGTATAATTTGATTTTGTAACAAAAAAATGGTTTCATTCATTGTGTAATTTATTGTTGTTCAGCTTTTTGTCTATCTAAAAATGGCTCGAAAATTTCGGATTGTTCTTCGTCTTATTATTGATCACTATTATTTATAGTTCTTCGTCTTATTATTCTGTCTCATTAGTGATTTTAGGAAAATATTTGTCATCTTCTGCGACATCTTTTTGATGCTTTTGTCCATGCTGTTTGTTTTATTGGGAAAATGGATCATTTTCAAATTGATAGTCTTGAATAAGTTTTTATCGTGAAAAATGACTAATTAAGGGTTTGTGTATTTAGGTTACTGTTGATAAAAACGTATGTACTAGGGATTGTGAAGTGTTGTTTAGGCTTGACTTGCTAAGTAATTTTTAACTTTTTTTTCGAAAAAGCCATTGTCAAGAATTGAAAAATATTTACCTTTTTATGGTGTTTTTTTTTATAGGTCAGTTTTACAGGTATTTAAAAAACAAATTACGGCTCAATTTGTTTTTTAAACCATGTGTTAATAATATTAAAGAGATCTGGTTTAGCTGTTCAATAAAATTTGATTCAAAGAGCGGTATAATATACCTGTAACGTGGCGTTAGAATTGTACGATGCATTGGTGAGTAACTTTGTTGTGTCGGTACCAGCTTCGATGGGGTAACTGATGGAAACTGAAAATGTTGTTCAATTAGTGATGTTTTTCTGTTTAAATTATGTCATGCATGTTTGAATTTTGAGTTTAAGCTAGTATTTTCTGTTCTGATTTAAAAAAAATTGTTTTAGACATTACTGGTATCGTATCTGTTGTTAATGCGATGATTTATAAACGGTAATCTTCAGAACTGAATTGGTTTAAATTGAAGATCTTGAAATTGCGTTTAGTATATTAAAGAGAAATTTAACATCCTTTAGGGTCTCAAAATCAATCTGCTGGATTGTTATGTCATTGCAGCTTGTGCGAGATTTTTTTTGTTGAGAGTTCCATGAGACCTATATTATGTTCAGAATTGTCAATTATGACTGCACCTAAAATTCTTTAAAAATCGTGTTTCATTATCGCATTGAGGTTTTCTTGGACTGTAGCTAAAATTTTGAAAATTTATTTCTTTTATTGTATTTGCAGGTCGCTTTGTTTAAGGTGCTGGCACACAAAATGTTTCTTTTGAATTTTTGATAGAAACTAATCATAAATTTATAGCAGAAACATCGGTTGTAGAAGCTGAGTTTGCTTGAATTGAATTTTTCTGTTGCATGTTTTAATGTTTTCTGGGAAAAAAATGCGCAAAACTAATCTCTATGTCAGTTGTTTTTACTTCATACGATAGAAAACGATTATTTAGATATGGTGGTAGGATTTCAGTTGTTCATATTACACATTCTGAGGTTACACAAACTTGGCAATTAGTGGTCAAGTATCTGCTTTTTCTCTTGAAGTCTGGTAAATGATAATTACATGGCTAATAGCCTCTGCAAAATAATCTGGTTATCAGATTGTGTCAAGTTTTTACCTAGATCAATATCTCTTTTTAAGAAAAAGGCTAAGATAGGGTCATTCTCAAAATTATTTTCGTATTCTTGAACCAATTTTTGGAAGGGTATTACTGTTAATTTATATTGTATTTCCTCTTTCTTCTCATACGTTTTACAAATGTTGCGGTTGCTAAAAATTGTGGTGATGCTTCAAGTTAGAAAAATGTTCCCCTCTAAATTTTGTGCTTGCTGTGTTTTGATTGGATTCTGTAGGAGTTGGAGCTTACGTTTGGTTGTATTATCTGATTCTGAACTTGCGTAGTGCTTTCTTGAAAAACAGTTTTTTAGAATTTGCTTTTGTTCATTAGTGAAACTTTTGGTTGTTCACTTTTGTTCATTTGTGTTTTTCGACTTAAAATAGCCTGCCCTTCGTTGATGTGTTGTTACTACGGAATCGTATCGGGAATTTTTTTGAAACACTTGTGGGTAATTGTGCCAGTCGGTCTTATTTGGAAGTTGCGTCTTGTTTTGGGATCAGAAAAAATTTTTCAAAAATTCGAATTGACCCTGTCATGCTCAAATTTATTGCGACAACTGAAAATGCAAAAAAATGATTTAGGACAGAAGATTCAAGTGATAATCGCAGGAAAAGGGCTAAAAATACGAGAGTAAAATTGCTATTCGCAATTTTACCGGAGTAATTCAATACGAGTAGAGTTATCTTGTTCCAGGTAGAAAATGGAATTTACAAGAAAATAAGTAACGAGGTGCGATTGACTGGACGAGAGTGACATTTGAGTGGGAAGTTGGAAAGCCGAAGCTGCACAATGGTCCAGAGAATAAATTTTCATCTTGAGCTAGACTTACGTATTCAAAACTTCATCTAGAGTTAAACTTAGTTTCTTTAAATCAATTGTGAGTTGCTATGCAATTTTTATTTACCCAATTCTAGAAAGCGAGTCGGTGTATGAGTACTTAATTTAAATTTTTTCAGT
Source organism: Symsagittifera roscoffensis (assembly GCF_963678635.1). NCBI lineage: Eukaryota > Metazoa > Xenacoelomorpha > Acoela > Convolutidae > Symsagittifera > Symsagittifera roscoffensis. Next base: position 141,482 of record NW_026971182.1, read on the forward strand.
GCATTTTATGTGATTGTGTTGCGATAAGGAAAATTTTAGGTTGATCCATCTGAAATGGATCAAAATTCCACTTTCCAATAAAAACTAACGGTATACTTAATCTTCTAACCCTTTTTTAATGGCGTTTGTCTGGTTTAGGTATTTAGAGACCTGAACATGCGGGCGTTCGTATTTCTAGAGTGGGGGGGGGGGTATTTTGGCAGTAGCATTTAAGCCGTAGAACGGTTTGCAGTCTCAAGTCCCTAGTGAACCGAATTGGTCCCGACTGAATGAGGTACAAAAACACAAGAGATAGTGTCCCTGACCCTTGAGCCAATGCTTATAGGGCCTTTTTTTCTTAGTCTCGTGTGTGACTTAGGTAGACGACTGTTACATAGTGTTTTTGTGCCACTCCTGGGTGTTTTTATGACATCAAGACTACGGAATCGAACCCATTTGACACAGCTCCGGGCTACATGTCCATTCTAGAGAAACGTTGGTACGGTTCAACGGGAACGTGTCCACCTTCTAGTTGTACCGTGATAGCTTCTTAAGAAAACTCGAGAAAAATCCCCGGTGCGTTTTCCGATACGAGGCCTAGCTAACCCAATAAATGGGGCCACTAAAGGGACACAAAGTGGTTAAAAGACAGCAAGCAAAACAAAAAACGGAGTAGATTAGAAAAATAAAGAAAAAACTGCAAAAAAAATCCTAAAAAGAACAGTGGCTTTGATTTCCATATTAGATGGATCAAACCTTTATTTTAATTAAAATATTATACTTAGACTGTTTTCAAATAAGACCGATCTTTTAGATCGAAACAGCAAATATTAAAACAGATGCCCAAGGTTGGGGCGTTGAAAGGGTTTTCAGATAGCCTTGCAACCTTAGAGGACCACTGGGAGTTTAGACTGGAACAGGTGACCAGGCAAGTGGCAAAGTGGTTCTCATGACTGGGATCTGAGAAATAGGAGGGACGCGACCGGGAAGATACTACCAGCAACGTGACCAGAGTGGTGCAGCAGTGAGAAAGGATCATAGGGGTGTTCTGTTTGTTCAAACGGGCGTCGTTAAAGTCCTCTTAAAACTTTAGGAGATAAGTAAAAAGGAGCCCCAAAGTTTTGAGGAAACGTTTTTACTTGAGAAGAGCTTGGAAACAGGTTCTACGGACTTTCTCTCGAGAGCTTAGCACACATCGTGCTCAGCGTATTTTTCGACATAAGTGGGGGGCTAGATAGGGGGAGGTAAGAAATGGGCTGGTTAAGATAGAAGTTGGTGGTTGGAAATTGTGAAAAGGGATGCTACTTTGCAGTAACTATACAACCAATTTCGTCGATTTAGTTAAAAAAGATTAACTAGAGTCTGGAACGGTCTAGTTAAAGACTCAGAAGAAGAGCTGGAACGCGAAAGTACCCAATAGCACCCTGGCCGGATCGGGTGGGGATCTGAAGTAGACAGTTTTTGAAACCCAATAGTTAAACGACCCTTATGAACGTTAAAAGGGTGTAGGAAAAAAGCGTGACAGTTAGGTACCTGACATTTTTTTCGAAAGACAGCCATTGTCGATTTTGCATTTTGGTCATATACATGTTTCTCGTTTTTTTTTGTTTTTCCTTGCCGACTTCTACTGTTTTTGGGACAGGATTTGAAATTTTACGGAGAAATAGTGCGTTTGCAACAATAAAAGAAATTAAAAACAAGTTGTATTTCAACTTGCATTGGATTTAGGAAAGGAAGGAACTTTTAGGGAAAGTCAATAAAGTTTTGGTAAGAAAATTGGGTTTTGAGAGATTTTCAAACAAGTTCGTGAGTTGGTACTGTGATAGTGGACTAGGAATCCCAACACTCAAGTTACGACACTGGGAAACTCTTCACACGAGTTCCAGAGGTGGTACTGGGATAGTGAAAAAAGTTTCCAGGCACCTGCGCTACGGTAGTGGAGAAGTTTACAAGAGTTTCTGAGGCATTCATGGGATAGCGATTTAAGGGTCCCAACACTTGAGCTAAGCGTCCCAACACATGAGTCCCGGGATAATTATTTAATGTTTCCAACACTTGAGTTAAGGGTCCCACCACTTGAGTCCTGAATAGTTTTTTAAGGGTACCAACACTTGAGCTAAGGGTAGCAACACTTGAGTCCTGGGATAGTAATTTGAGGGTCCCAACACGTGATGTAAGGGTCTCAACACTTGAGGTAAAGTTCCCAACACTTGAGTCCTGGGATAGTGATCATAGGGTCCCAACACTTGATCTAAGTGTCGTAACACTTGATCTGAGGGTCCTAACACTTGAGCTAAGGGTTAATGAAGTGTTATTGGGGCTTGAGTTGCTAATTATTTTTAATTTTATTTTTTCGAAAAAACCATTGTCATGATTTTTCTTTTTTGGTATTTTCTTATTATTACAGGTCAGGTTTACAGGTCTTTTAGAAACTTTTTTATTACAGATTTGTTTGTTTTTTAATCCATGCGTTAAAATTTTTGAATTTTTTAAGGAGATCCGGTTTAGCTGTTGAAAAAAACTTGATTCATAGAGCGTTATACTATTTCTGTTATGTGGTGTTAGAATTGTCCGGTGCATTGGTGAGTTTTTGTTATGCCGTTACCAGTTTTGATGTGGCAACTGATGGAAACTGAAAATGTTGTTCAGTTAGTGTTGTTTTTTGGTTTAAGTTATGTCATGCACGTTTGAATTTTGAATTTAAGCTCGTATTTTCTGTTCTGATTTGAAATTTTTTTTAGATTTTACTGGTTTCGTATCTGTTGTTAACGCGATGATTCATAAACGGTGATCTTCAGAATTGAAATGGTTCAAATTGAAGATCTTGGAGTTGCGTTTAGTATATAAAAAAAAATTTAACACCCTTTAGAGTCTCAAAATTAATCTGCTTGATTTGCTAGGATTGTATTGTCATCGCAGCTTGTGCGAAATTGTTTTGTAGAGTATTCCATGAGATCTATATTATTTTCAGAATAGTCAATTATGACTGAAGCTAAAATTTTTTAAAGATAGTGTTTTATTATCGCATTGAGGTTTTTTTGATTCTTTGCTAATTTTTTGAAATTTTACTTCGCTTATTGTATTTGCAAGTCGCTTTGTTTGTGGTGCTGGCACATAAAATATTTCTTCTGAATCTATGATCATCATAATTTCATTATCATAATTTGTTGCAGAAAGATTGGTGGTAAAGGCTGAGTTTGCCTGTATTGAGTTTTGCTGTTGCATTTTTTAATTTTTTCTGGGAAAAAATTTCAAAACTAATCTCTATGTCAGTTGTTTGTTTTTCATACGAAAGAAAACGATTATTTAGATATGGTGGTAAGATTTCAGTTGTTAATATTCCACATTCTGAGATTATGTTACACACGCTTGGTAATTACTGATCAAGTATCCGCTTTTTCTCTTTAAATCTGTTAATTGATGATTGCATGGCTACTAGCCTCTGCAACATAATCTGATTATCAGATTGTGTCTAGTTTTTACCTAAATCAATATCTCATTTTATGAAAAAGGTTAAGATAGGGCCATCCTCACAATTTTTCTAGTATTCGTGAACCAATTTGCGGAAGGGTATTACTGTTAATGTATAACTTTCAAAATGCCGTATGGGTTGATTCCAGTTATATGTTCGGACTGGTTTATCGTTGTAGGTTTTCCTTACTCTTCTTATACTTACTAGAAATGTTGTGGTTGCTTCAAAAATTATGGTAATGCTTCGAGTTAGAAAATTGTCCCCCTCTAAATTTTGTGTTTGTTGTGTTTTAATTGGATTCTGAAGGAGTTGGAGCTTACGTATGATTGTAGTATGTGATTCTGATCTTGCGTAGTGCTTCATTGAAAAACAGTTTTTTAGAATTAGCTTTTGTTCATTAGTGAAACTTTTGGTTTTTCACTTTTCTTCATTAGTGTTTTTTTTAACTTAAAATAGCCTGCCCTTCGTTGATGTGTTGTTACTACGGAATCGTATCGGGAATTGTTTTGAAACACTTGTGGATAATTGGGCCAGTCGGTCTTATTTGGAAGTTGGGTCTTGTTTTGGAATAAGAAATAATTTTTCAAAAATCCGAATTGACCCTGTCAAGCTCAAGTTTATCGCGACAACTGAAAATGCAAAATGAATCAGGACAGAAGATTCAAATGATAATTGCAGGAAAAGCGCTAGAAAAAAACGACAGTAAAATTACTAATCGCTTTTTCACCGGAGTAATTCAATACGAGTAGATTTATCTTTTCTCTGGTAGAAAATGGAGAGTACAAGAAGAGAAGTAACGAGATGCGATTGACTGGACGAGAGTGACGCTTGAGTGGAAAGTTGGACAGCCAAAACTGCACAATTGGTGCAGAGAATAAAACTTCTTCTTGGGCTAGGTTTACTTAATCAAAACATCTTCTCGAGTAAAATTTAGTTTCTTGAAATTAATTCTAGAGTTGCTCTGCAATTTTTATTTACCCGATTCTAGAAGTCAAATCGGTATGTGAGGACTTAATTTAAATTTCTTAAGTGCATTTTATGTGATTGTGTTGCAATAAGGAGAACTTTAGGTTGATCCATCTGAAATAGATCAAAATTCCCTTTTCCAATAAAAATTAACGGTATATTTAATTTTCTTACCCTGTTTTTAATGGCTTTCAGGTGTTGTAGGTACTTATAAACCTGAACATGGGGGCGTTCTTTTTTCTAGAGTGGTGGGGGGGGGGGGGTTAGTTTGGCAGTAGCCTTTAAGCTGTAACACGGTTTGTAGTCTCATGTCCCTAGTGAACCGAATTGGCTCCGACTGAATGAGGTACAAAAACACAAGAGATAGTGTCCCTTACCCTTAAGCCAATGGTTGTAGGGCCTTTTTTTTCTTAGCCTCGTGTGTGACTTAAGTAGACGACTGTTACATAGTGTTTTTATGCCGCTCCTGGGTGTTTTTTCGACATCAAGACTACGGAATCGAACCCAATTGACACAGCTCCGGGCTCCATGTCCATTCTAGAGTGCCGAAGGTACGGTTCAACGGGAACGTGTCCACCTTCTGGTTGTACCGTGATAGCTTCTTAAGAAAACTCAAGAAAATTCCCCGGTGCGTTTTCCGATACGAGGCCTAGCTAACCGAATAAATGGGGCCTTTAAAGGGACAAAAAATGGGTAAAAGACAGCAAGCTGAACAAAAAACGGAATAAGTCAGAAAAATGAAGAAAAAACTGCAAAAAAAATCCCAAAAAGAACAGTGGCTTTGATTTCCAGATTAGATAGATCAAACCTTTTTATTTTAATTAAAATATTATACTTAGACTATTTTCAAATAAGACCGATCTTTTCGATCAAAACAGCAAATATTAAAACAGGTGCCCAAGGTTGGGGCGTTGAAAGGGTTTTCAGATAGCCTTGCAACCTTAGAGGACCACTGGGAGACTAGACTGGAACAGGTGACCGGGCAAGTGGCAAAGTGGTTCTCAGGACTGGGATCTGAGAAACAGGAGAGACGCGACCGGGAAGAGACTACCAGCAACGTGACCAGAGCAGTGCAGCAGTGAGAAGGGATCATAGGGGAGTTCTGTTTGTTCAAACGGGTGTCGTTAAAATCCACTTAAGACTTTAGGAGATAAGTAAAAGTGAATTAGCGGGTCCCCACAGTTGTGAGAAAACGTTTTTACTTGAGCAGAGCTTGGAAACAGGTTCTACAGACTTTCTCTCGAGAGCTTAGCACCCATCGCGCTTGGGTTTTTTTCGACTTAAGTGGGGGGCTAGATAGGGTGATGTAAGAAGGGGGCTGGTTAAGATAGAAGTTGGTGGTTGGAAATTGTAAAAAGGGGTGCTACTTTACAGTAACTATACAACCGATATTGTCGATTTAGTTACAAAAGATGAACTAGAGTCAGGAACGGTCTAGTTAATGACTAGAGCTAACAAGAGTGGAACGCGTAAGTACCCAATAGTACCCTGGCAGGATCGGGTCGGGATCAGAAGTAGACAGTTTTTGGAACCCAATAGTTGAATGATCCTTAAGAACGTTAAAAGGGGGTAGGAAAAAAGCGTGAAATTTAGGTACCAGACTTTTTTTTCGAAAGACAGCCATTGTCGACTTTGCAATTTGGTTATATACATTTTTCTCGTTTCATTATTTTACCTTACCGACTTTTACTGTTTTTGGGACAGGATTTGAAATTTTATGGAGAATTAGTGCGTTTGCAACCATAAAATAGTTTAAAAACAAGTTGCATTTCAACTTGCATTGGATTTAGGAAAGGAAGGAACTTTTAGGGAAAGTCAATAAAGTTTTGGTAAGAAAATTGGGTTTTGAGAGATTTTCAATTAAGTTCGTGAGTTGATACTGGGATAGTGGACTAGGAATCCCAAAACTCAAGGTACGACACTGGGAAATTCTTCAGACGAGTTCCAGAGGTGGTACTTGGATAGTGAATAAAGTGTCCAGGCACTTGCGCGACGGTAGTGGAGAAGTTTACTAGTGTTTCGGAGGCAGTCATGGGATAGTGATTTAAGGGTCCCATCACTTGAGCTAAGGGTCCCACCACTTAAGTCTATAGATAGTTATTTAAGGTTTCCAACACTTGAGCTAAGGGTTCCACCACTTAAGTCTATGGATAGTTTTTTAAGGGTACCAACACTTGAGCTAAAGGTACCAACACATGAGTCCTGAGATCGTCATTTGAGGTTCCCAACACGTGATGTAAGGGTCTCAACAATTGAGCTAAGGGTCCCAACAATTGAGTCCTGGGATAGTGATCTGAGGGTCCCAATACTTGATCTAAGTGTCGTAACACCTTATCTGAGGGTCCCAACACTTGATTTAAGTGATAATAAAGTGTTATTTGATTTGCTAATTAATTTTTAATTATTTTTTTTGAAAAAGTCATTGTCATGAATTGAAAAAGATTTTTCTTTTTATGGTATTTTCTTATTACTAAAGGTCAGGTTTACAGGTCTTTTAGAACATTTTTTTTATTGCAGGTTTGTTTTTTAATCCATGCGTTAAAATTTTTAAATTTTTAAGGATATCCGGTTTAGCTAATGAATAAAACTTGATTCATTGAGCGTTATACTATTGCTGTCACGTGGTGTTAGAATTGTGGGGTGCATTGGTGAGTTTTTGTTATGTTGTTACCAGTTTTGATGTGGCAACTGATAGAAACTGAAAATCTTGTTCAGTTAGTTTTGTTTTTTAGTTTAAATTATGTCATGTATTTATCAATTTTGAGTTTAAGCTCATATTTTCTTTCTGATTTGAAAAATTAATTTAGGTTTTACTGGTGTCGTATTTGTTGTTAACGCGATGATTCCTAAGCGGTGATGTTCAGAACTGAATTGGTTCAAATTGAAGATCTTGGAATTGCGTTTAGTATATCAAAAAGAAATTACAAAACAACACCGTTTAGGGTCTCAAAGTTAACCTGCTTGATTTGCTATGATTGTATTGTCATCGCAGCTTGTGCGAAATTGTTTTGTAGAGTGTTCTATGAGATCTATATTATTTTTAGAATAGTCATTTATGACTGAGCTTAAATTCTTTAAAGATAGTATTTTATTATCGCACTGAGGTTTTTTTCAATCTTTGCTAATTTTTTTGAAAATTTATTTTGTTTATCGTATTTGCAAGTCGCTTTGTTTGTGGCGCTGGCTCATAAAATGTTTTTTTTTGAATCTATGATAGAAACGTAATCATAAACTGTTGCAGAAATATCGGTTGTAAAGGCTGAGCTTGCCTGTATTGAATTTTGCTGTTGCATGTTTTAATGTTTTCTGGGAAAAAATTGCAAAACTAATCTCTATGTCAGTTGTTTGTTTTTCATACGGAAGAAAATGATTATTTAGATACGGTGGTAGGATTACTGTTGTTAATATTCCACATTCTGAGGTTATGTTACACAGACTTGGTAATTAGTGGTCAAGTATCTGCTTTTTCTCTTTAAATCTGGTAATTGATGATTGCATGGCTAAGAGTCTCTGCAAAATAATCTGATTATCAGATTTTGTCAAGATTTTACTTAGATCAATATCTCATTTTATGGAAAAGGTTAAGATAGAGCCATCTTTACAGTTTTTCTCGTATTCTTGAACCAATTTGTGGAATTATATATATTACTAATAATGTATAAATTTCAAAATGCCGTTTGGGTTGATTCCAGTTATATTTCCGGACCGGTTTATCGTTGTAGGTTTTCTTTACTCTTCTTATACTTACTAGAAATGTTATGGTTGCTTCAAAAATTAAGGTGATGCTTCGAGTTAGAAAATTTTCCCCCTTCTAAATTTTGTGTTTGTTGTGTTTTAATTGGATTCTGTAGGAGTTGGAGCTTACGTATGGTTGTAGTATGTGATTCTGATCTTGCGTAGTGGTTCCTTGAAAAACAGTTTTTTAGAATTTGCTTTTGGTCATTAGTGAAACTTTTGTTGTTCACTTTCGTTCATTAGTGTTTTTTTTTACTTAAAATAGCCTGCCCTTCGTTGATGTGTGTCGTGAATCGTATCGGGAATTTTTTTTTGAAACACTTGTGGATAATTGTGCCAGTCGGTCATATTTGGAAGTTGGGTCTTGTTTTGGGATCAGAAAAAATTTTTCAAAAAATCGAATTGACCCTGTCATGCTGACATTTATCGCGACAACTAAAAATGCAAAAAGAATTAGGACAGTAGATTCAAGTGATAATCGCAGGAAAAGCGCTAAAAATACGAGAGCTAAAAATTCACCCGACTAATTCAATACCAGTAGAGTTTTCTTGCTCCTGGTAAAAAATGGAGAGTACAAGAAGAGAAGTAAAGAGGTGCGATTGACTGGACGAGAGTAACACTTGAGTGGGAAGTTAGACAACCGAAGCTGCACAATGGTCCAGAGAATAAAAAATTTCTTGAGCTAGGTTTACTTATTCAAAACATCTTCTGGTGTAAATTTAATTTCTTGAAATTAATTCTAGAGTTGCTATGCAGTTTTTATTTACCCGATTCTAGAAGTCGAGTCGGTATGTGAGGACTTAATTTAAATTTCTTAAGTGCATTTTATGTGATTGTGTTGCGATAAGGAGAATTTTAGGTTGATCCATCTGAAATAGATCGAAATTCCCTTTTCCAATAAAAATTCACGGTGTATTTAATGTTCTAACCCTGTTTTTAATGGCGTTCGTGTGTTTTAGGTATTTAGAAACCTGAACATGGGGGCGTTTTTATTTCTAGAGTGGGGGGGGGGGGTTGGCAGGAGCCTTTAAGCTGTAAAATGGTTTGTCGTCTCATGTTCCAAGTGAACTGAATTGGCTCCGACTGAATGAGGTACAAAAGCACAAGAGATATTGTCCCTTACACTTGAGCAAATGGTTATAGGGACTTTTTTTCTTAGCGTCGTGTGTGACTTAAGTAGACGACTGTTAAATAGTGTTTTTATGCCGCTCCTGGGTGTTTTTACGACATCAAGACTACGGATTCGAACTCACTTGACACAGCTCCGGGCTACATGTCTTTTCTAGAGTAGCGGTGGTACGGTTCAACGGGAAACTGTCCACCTTCTGGTTGTACCGTGATAGCTTCTTAAGAAAACTCGAGAAAATTCCCCTGTGCGTTTTCCGATACGAGGCCTAGCTAACCGAAATGGGGCATTTAAAGGGACAAAAAATGGGTAAAAGTTAGCAAGCTAAACAAAAAACGGAATAAATCAGAAAAATTAAAAAAAACTGCAAAAAAAATCCCAAAAAGAACAGTGGCTTTGAGTTCCAGATTAGATGGATCATACCTTTATTTTAATTAAAATATTATACTTAGACTGTTTTCAAATAAGACCGATCTTTTCGATCAAAACAGCAAATATTAAAACAGGTGCCCAAGGTTGGGGCGTTGAAAGGGTTTTCAGATAGCCTTGCAACCTTAGAGGACCACTGGGAGACTAGACTGGAACAGGTGACCGGGCAAGTGGCAAAGTGGTTCTCAGGACTGGGATCTGAGAAACAGGAGAGACGCGACCGGGAAGAGACTACCAGCAACGTGACCAGAGCAGTGCAGCAGTGAGAAGGGATCATAGGGGAGTTCTGTTTGTTCAAACGGGTGTCGTTAAAATCCACTTAATACTTTAGGAGATAAGTAAAAGTGAATTAGCGGGCCCCACAATTATGAGAAAACGTTTTTACTTGAGCAGAGCTTGGAAACAGGTTCTACAGACTTTCTCTCGAGAGCTAGCACCCATCGCGCTTGGGTTTTTTTTTCGACTTAAGTGGGGGGCTAGATAGGATGATGTAAGAAGGGGGCTGGTTAAGATAGAAGTTGGTGGTTGGAAATTGTAAAAAGGGGTGCTACTTTACAGTAACAATACAACCGATATTGTCGATTTAGTTACAAAAGATGAACTAGAGTCTGGAACGGTCTAGTTAATGACTCAGAACAAGAGTTGAACGCGTAAGTACCCAATAGTACCCTGGCAGGATCGGGTCGGGATCAGAAATAGACAGTTTTTGGAACCCAATAGCTGAATGATCCTTAAGAACGTTAAAAGGGGGCAGGAAAAAGCGTGAAGTTTAGGTACCAGATATTTTTTTTCGAAAGACAGCCATTGTCGACTTTGCATTTTGGTTATATACATTTTTCTCGTTTTATTCTTTTACCTTACCGACTTTTACAGTTTTTGTGACAGGATTTGAAATTTTACGAAGAATTAGTGCGTTTGCAACCATAAAATAGTTTAAAAACAAGTTATATTTCAACTTGCATTGGATTTAGGAAAGGAAGGAACTTTTATGGAAAGTCATTAAAGTTTTGGTAAGAAAATTGGGTTTTGAGAGATTTTCAAACAAGTTCGTGAGTTGGTACTGGGATAGTGGACTAGGAATCCCAACACTCAAGGTACGACACTGGGAAATTCTTCAGACGAGTTCCAGAGGTGGTACATGGATAGTGAATAAAATGTCCAGGCACTTGCACGACGGTAGTGGAGAAGTTTACTAGAGTTTCGGAGGCAGTCCTGGGATAGTGATTTAAGGGTCCCATCACTTGAGCTAAGGGTCCCAACACTTGAGTCCTGGGATAGTTATTAAAGGTTTCCAACAATTGAGCTAAGGGTCCCACCACTTAAGTCTATGGATAGTTATTTAAGGTTTCGAACCATTGAGCTAAGGGTCCCACCACTTAAGTCTATGGATAGTTTTTTAAGGGTACCAACACTTGAGCTAAGGGTAGCAACACATGAGTCCTGAGATCGTCATTTGAATTTCCCAACACGTGATGTAAGGGTCTCAACAATTGAGCTAAGGGTCCCAACAATTGAGTCCTGGGATAGTAATCTGAGGGTCCCAATACTTGATCTAAGTGTCGTAACACTTGATCTGAGGGTTCCAACACTTGAGTTAAGGAATAATGAAGTGTTATTTGATTTGCTAAATAATTTTTAATTATTTTTTTTGAAAAAAACATTGTCATGAATTGAAAAAGATTTTTTTTATGGTATTTTCTTATTATTACAGGTCGGGTTTACAGGTCTTTTAGAACATTTTTTTTTATTGCAGGTTTGTTTTTTAATCCATGCGTTAAAGTTTTTAAATTTTTAAGGATATCCGGTATAGCTAATGAATAAAACTTGATTCATTGAGCCTTATACTATTTCTGTCACGTGGTGTTAGAATTGTGGGGTGCATTGGTGAGTTTTTGTTATGTCGTTACCAGTTTTGATGTGGCAACTGATGGAAACTGAAAATCTTTTTCAGTTAGTGTTGTTTTTTGGTTTAAATTATGTCATATATTTGTGAATTTTGAGTTTAAGCTCGTATTTTCTTTCTGATTTGAAAAATTAATTTAGATTTTACTGGTGTCGTATTTGTTGTTAACGCGATGATTCTTGAACGGTGATGTTCAGAACTGAATTGGTTCAAATTGAAGATCTTGGAATTGCGTTTAGTATATCAAAAAAAATAACAAAATAACACCGTTTAGGGTCTCAAAGTCAATCGTCTTGATTTGCTAGGATTGTATTGTCATCGCAGCAGCTTGTGCGAAATTGTTTTGTAGAGTATTCTATGAGATCTTTATTATTTTCAGAATAGTCATTTATGACTGAGCTAAAATTCTTTAAAGATAGTTTTTTATTATCGCACTGAGGTTTTTTTCAATCTTTGCTAATTTTTTGAAAATTTATTTTGTTTATCGTATTTGCAAGTCGCTTTGTTTGTGGCGCTGGCTCATAAAATGTTTTTTTTTGAATCTATGATAGAAACGTAATCATAAACTGTTGCAGAAATATCGGTTGTAAAGGCTGAGTTTGCCTGTATTGAATTTTGTTGTTGCTTGTTTTAATGTTTTCTGGGAAAAATTGCAAGACAAATCTTTATGTCAGTTGTTTGTTTTTCATACGGAAGAAAATGATTATTTAGATATGGTGGTAGGATTTCAGTTGTTAATATTCCACATTCTGAGGTTATGTTACACAGACTTGGTAATTAGTGGTCAAGTATCTGCTTTTTCTCTTTAAATCTGGTATTTGATGATTGCATGGCTAATAGCCTCTGCAAAATAATCTGATTATCAGATTTTGTCAAGATTTTACTTAGATCAAAATCTCATTTTATGGAAAAGGTTAAGATAGGGCCATACTTACAGTTTTTCTCGTATTCTTGAACCAATTTGTGGAATTATATATTACTAAAAATGTATAATTTTCAAAATGCCGTATGGGTTGATTCCAGTTATATGTTTGGAATGGTTTATCGTTGTAGGTTTTCTTTACTCTTCTTATACTTACTAGAAATGTTATGGTTGCTTCAAAAATTATGGTGATGCTTCGAGTTAGAAAATTTTCCCGCTTCTAAATTTTGTGTTTGTTGTGTTTTAATTGGATTCTGAAGGAGTTGGAGCTTACGTATGGTTGTAGTATGTGATTCTGATCTTGCGTAGTGGTTCCTTGAAAAACGGTTTTTTAGAATTTGCTTTTGTTCATTAGTGAAACTTTGGTCGTTCACTTTTGTTCATTAGTGTTTTTTTTACTTAAAATAGCTTGCCCTCCGTTGATGTGTTGTTACTACGGTATCGTATCGGGAATTTTTTTTGAAACACTTGTGGATAATTGTGCCAGTCGGTCATATTTGGAAGTTGGGTCTTGTTTCGGGATCAGAAAAAATTTTTCAAAAAATCGAATTGACCCTGTCATGCTGACATTTATCGCGACAACTGAAAATGCAAAAAGAATTAGGACAGTAGATTCAAGTGATAATCGCAGGAAAAGCGCTAAAAATACGAGAGTAAAATTACTATTTTCATTTTCACCCGACTAATTCAATACCAGTAGAGTTTTCTTGCTCCTGGTAAAAAATGGAGAGTACAAGAAGAGAAGTAAAGAGGTGCGATTGACTGGACGAGAGCGACACTTGAGTGGGAAGTTGGACAACCGAAGCTGCACAATGGTCCAGAGAATAAAAAACTTCTTGAGCTAGGTTTACTTATTCAAAACATCTTCTGGAGTAAATTTAATTTCTTTAAATTAATTCTAGAGTTGCTATGCAGTTTTTATTTACCCGATTCTAGAAGTCGAGTCGGTATGTGAGGACTTAATTTAAATTTCTTAAGTGCATTTTATGTGATTGTGTTGCGATAAGGAGAATATTAGGTTGATCCATCTGAAATAGATCGAAATTCCCTTTTCCAATAAAAATTCTCGGTGTATTTAATGTTCCAACCCTGTTTTTAATGGCGTTCGTGTGTTTTAGGTATTTAGAAACCTGAACATAGGGGCGTTCTTATTTCTAGAGTGGGGGGAGGTGTTGGCAGGAGCCTTTAAGCTGTAAAACGGTTTGTCGTCTCATGTTCCAAGTGAACTGAATTGGCTCCGACTGAATGAGGTACAAAAACACAAGAGATATTGTCCCTTACACTTGAGCAAATGGTTATAGGGCCTTTTTTCTTAGCGTCGTGTGTGACTTAAGTAGACGACTGTTAAATAGTGTTTTTATGCCGCTCCTGGGTGTTTTTACGACATCAAGACTACGGATTAGAACTCACTTGACACAGCTCCGGGCTACATGTCTTTTCTAGAGTACCGGTGGTACGGTTCAACGGGAACCTGTCCACCTTCTGGTTGTACCGTGATAGCTTCTTAAAAAAACTCGAGAAAATTCCCCGGTGCGTTTTCCGATACGAGGCCTAGCTAACCGAGTAAATGGGGCCACTAAAGGGACAAAAAATTGGTAAAAGACAGCAAACTAAACAAAAATGGAATAAATTATCATTAGGAAAAAAATTGCTAAAAAATCCTAAAAAAACAGTGGTTTTGATTTCTAGATTAGATGTATTAAACATTTTTTTTAATGAAAATTTTACACTTAGACTGTTTTCAAATAAGACCAATCGTTCCGATCAAAACAGCAAATATTAAAACAGGTGCCCAAGTTTGGGGCGTTGAAAAGGTTTTCAGATAGCCTCGCAACCTTGGATGACCACTGGGAGACTAGAGGAAAACAGGTGACCAGGCAAGTGGCAAAGTGGTTCTCAGGACTGGAATCTGAGAAACAGGAGAGAGGCGACTGGGAAGAGACTGCCAGCAACATGACCAGAGCAGTGCAGCAGCGAGAAGAGATCACAGGGGTGTTCTGTTTGGTCAAACGGGTATCATTGGAATCCGCTAACACTTTAGGAGATAAATAAAAAGTGAATTAGCGGGTCTCCACAATTTTGAGAAAACGTTTTCACTTTAGCAGAGCTTGACAACAGGTTCCACAGACTTTCTGTCGAGACCTTAGCACCCATCACGCTTGGGGTTTTTTTTCGACTTAAGTGGGGGGCTAGATAGGTGAGGTAAAAGAGGGCTGGTTAAGATAGAGATTGGTGCTTGGAAATTGCAAAAAGGTATGCTTCTTTACAGTAACTATGCAACCGATATAGTCGATTTAGTTACAATAGATTAACTAGAGTCTGGAATAGTGATCTAAGAGTCCCAACACTTGATCTTAGTGTCCCAACACTTGATATAAGGGTCCCAACACTTGAGCTAAGGGTCCGAACACTTGAGCTAAGGGTCTGAACACTTGAGTCCTGTGATAGTGATCTAAGGGTCCCAACACTTGAATTATATGTCCCAACAATTGATCTTAGGGTCCCAACACTTGAGCTAAGGGTCCCACCACTTGCATCCTGGGGTAGTGATCTAACAGTCCCAACACTTGATTTAAGTGTCCCAACACTTGAGCTAAGGGTCCCAACACTTGAGTCCTGGGATAGTGATCTAAGGGTCCCAACGCTAAATCTAAGTGTCCCGACACTTGATCTAAGGTTCCCAACACTTGAGCTACGGGTCCCAACACTTGATATAAGGGTCCCAGCACTTGACCTAAGGGTCCCAACACTTGAGTTAACGGTCCCAACACTTGAGCTAAGGGTCCCAAAGTCCCTTAAGTCCTAGAATAGAGAAAACATTGAATATTCTGAAACCTAGGCCAGGGACCACGGTACCATTAGAAAATCGATAAATAGATCGGGGGGACGGGAACGACATTAGGATTGGCAAATTGAAATTCGGATTGTGGATTAATAACAGCCTGGAATTGTTTTACCAAGTTTTTAAGACCGGAGGTTTTTCTATTATTTTGATAGTCTTTTCAAAGCAATAGCTGAACATAAGTCAGAATTGTAGATAAATTAAATTGTAAGCAAACATGTGAAGAGAACAAGAATGTCTTTAACAGAAAGGAAAGTGGTTGGTCAAAAGTAAAACCAACTATCAACGCAACGGAAGCACACACCCATCAACCCAAGAATAGTGAGAAAAAATATTTCAGTTAACATGGTCAACACCAGAAGCAACAAGGGGCAGAAGACCGATGAGAAGCAGGTTAACTAGAAGGCGGTGCCCGTCGCGTAAAAAGAAAACAACGGAGTCAACACCTATGACAAATGCTGAGGAGCCAGGAATGAGGACAATACAGTTCTCACCAACAGGCATTGGAGACGAGGCCACCAACACACACCGGAAACAATACAGGACGATTCACAAACAAAGAGAGCATCGTTTACAGAGAGATTGGCGGCGATGGTCGGAGTGAATAGAAGCAGAAGGAAGAGTTGACAATAGTGACCGAAAAAAACAAAACCTTTGGTTTCCACGATAACAACAGAAGCTAACCAGAGGAAGGAGCAAGCCATTGAGGAAACGACGGGCAACCCACAGTAGCAAAAGTGACTCTAGTTGAGTTGGGGAATTGATGTCAAATTTGGATCAGATAGATATAAAACTGAAGTGCAGCGAGGAGGTCAGCCAGCAGTTGAGGAAGGAATTACGGCATAACAAGAATGAGAACCTAGACAAATACTTTGCCTTAGCGAGGGCCACTGAAGAAAAACTACACCAGATGGCGGAAAAGGTGGAGACAACGGATAATGAGCAAGAGAAACGCATCAAAAACGATATGGAAGAAATGAAAAAGCGGTTTGAGACCGTAAATGATAAATTATGGAATCTAGAGACGAGAATGGACACAATGAGCCAGGACCAATCAGAAAGTTTTTGTGTCATTCAACCCAATTTGGACGCGCTCCTGAGAAACTCTATTGCTCAAGAGAAAACGATACCAGACAAAACAGAGAGGATAATCGGAACAAGGGTGGACTTTGTGGAACCTCAACCTAAGATGCAGGAATGAATCATCACCGTTACCGCTGATCAACAACAACATAGGATCAGGAATGAGCAAGACGGCTACAAAAGAGGAGTGTCGAACTCAACGAGGATACCAGGGGAATCGAGCGCACACACGAGTGTAACACCTGATGCCATGACGTGGGCGAATACTTGGGAAATGAGGAACATGACACTTGAAGTATTCGCATCAAGAAACACAGAGTCGAGCGATAGAGGAGGAGGTAAAAGGAGAAAGACATTCAAAAAACCGGAAGAAGTCAAAGACACCTCAGACGGTTGCATAGATTTCCGGGTTGAGGTGATAAGACTACATCTTGAGCAGGACAACCCGAACAATGAAAGACAGGCCTGCACAGCAATATTAAGCAACGTGGAGGGCACGGCACTAAACTGCATGGTAGCCAAAAAAGAAGAGGAACTTGACACTTCAGACAAAATTTTCGAAACTCTGCTGAATCGCTTTGGATCCGGAATGAAGGGACAATAAGTCATGATGAGATTTGAGAAGAGGAGACAGAGAGACGTTGAATCAATTGACCGATTTCTAGATAATTTCGAAAGCTTGAGAAGGAAAAACTTTAGCATTGCCTCAGAGTATATTGATGCGTTGAAGAGTGTCGACTTGATAACAATGTTGGCAACAAACTACAATCAAAAGACAACGCACCAACACCGGAAGAGGCGAGACAGAAGTCTAGAGGGTTCATGTTGATGAAACCGAAGAAATACTCGTTTCCAGAAAGCAGGAAGCAGCAAGGGGGAAATCAACAGCAAAGGTCGTAATGGTACAAGCCAAGAATTGATAGGGATAAACGAAGGTCATATGCTAATTGCAGATCGGCTTATCACCATGTAGCGGATTGCACCACCTACAAGCAAGGCAAAACGTGCTTGGGATACACGCCTGATGAAGAGGACATGAGACAGGTGGACGAGCACGAGTTTTATAGTGGCTTGTTTATTAACGTAGACGCCAGGTGTTTTTTCTGCAATCAGGAAGGTTGCTTTAAAATGGACTGTCCACTGTTTTGGGAAGCAGTGAAGAATCAGAATCATCCAAAACAGAAACTAGCACTTGCTATCGTGCAGAATACCAGGAACAGACAAGCTGAGAATCATTTGCAGAACCAAGAGGCGACGAGTGGCGAGTAAGCCACCAAGACAGAAAAAGCCGCCCAAGAGAGAGAAGTCGGATGGGCCGACGTGAGAAGTTCACTAGGAATAAACTGCGAGAAAGCAGCAGCAGAGGCTATTAACAAAGTGAAACAAGACTTGGCGACCAAGTAAATCGAACAAAGACTGAAACAGGAAATAAAAAGACACCAGAAGTACGAGACATCGATCGATGGAACCCGAGACGAGTGACAATCCGACAGTCAAGGGCAACTGCAACACCTTGAAAATGGTAATCGGGAAGCCCTTCGGAATCACGAAGTTGGGACGAGAATCATGTCCATAATAACAGTTGGCGGCCACGAGGTAACGAGGAATCTAGGTGAGCCCAGTGACCAAACATTAATGCACATTGATGTAACTGCTGACTATTTGCGCACCAACCATCAGCCCACAAACGCCTTCGAGAACACTCAAGGCAATACTCACGAGATGTGGTGGTAAATCAATTAGGATAGACAGCAGGTACACGGAAGCCTATGGTCCGCATGAGGTCATGTTGAACATAGATGGAATCATAATCTACACAAATACGATGATAACGCGTGACGAAGATCTTGCCAGTTAAACCTACGTGGGTCGAGAAGAACTCGAGGTGAGATCGATTGGGCACTGCGCCATGCAGGAAGAAGATGCCATGCATCTGGGGACAGAAGCAGACAAATCCGCCCATGTACTAGACATAAGCGGAAAGAAGACCCAACCACGAGGACTGTTGGATACAGGACCTGTTTTGATACCCATAGAAACATGGAAAAGAATGGGGTTCGACAAGGAAGGCCTGATAGAAACAAGAATACGGCTGTCGGCGGCAAACAAGGGAGCATTGAGGGTTACAGGTAGTACACCGCTAATAGCTCTGAATCTGGAGGAAAGCAATCTGTGGATGAGTTTTCTGGTGGTGGAGAAACTAGACGAGTCTGATCAGTTCATCTTAGGCAGATATTTCATCAGGAATTTTGATGTAACGATTGATCTTAACAATGCGATGTTCAGGACTCGAAGTTTGGAAAGGAAGAACGTAATCAAACCGGTAAATTTGATAATGGCGAATGAGAACAAAGCTCCAGTTTTTTTGAGTAGGAGGGTTAGGTTGAAAGCGAATGAGGCGGCAATAGTAAGTTTGAGAATGAAGAACTATAATGAACTAAGTGACAACAAACAAGTATGTATAGAACCGAATCCGAATCGTCAAAGTGCTGCTATTTTATGAAGATCATTCTCGATCACCAAGAGTGGCCTCTGCGTCAGTGTCTTGTTGAATACTCTTGATACACCGATCACAACCCAGAGGGGGAGCAAGCTGTGATACACACTGCCCGTAAAAACTGGATACGAAAGTTCTTGATTATCCAAATCACAGGGACAAAGTTTGTATCTTGAGTAGATTGAAGAAAATAAAAAGGTCTTGTGATTTCACTTAAGTCAGAAATGGAAGATGGACTTTGATCAAATTTTTCAGAAAAACTCACACCAGAGGAATAAAAATTTGGATAATTGGAATCAAATTTTCCATTTGATCATTTAAGGGGGAAAGTAACAGACGAAAATCTCGAAGGATAAGCTAGATAGAAGTCATGCTAGATAGAAAATTTTTTTAGGTATAAAGCTGACATCGGGTGCTGTAATTTCGTTGAACATGATATAGAATTAGAATAGGCGGTACCGCACAGGGAGGAGGGGGGCATGGCCCCAAACAATTCCGTGGCATGTAGAAAGGAGATAGAAACTTTACTAGAGTATGATATGTTAGAACTATCCAAATCACCGTGGGTGTGTGGAGTAGTAATGGCCGAGAAGAAAGGAGACCAACTCAGAGTTTGTTGTGACTTCTGAACTCCGTCACGATGAAGGATGCGTATCCCATACCTAGAATAGATGAGACTCTTTCAAAACTCGGGGATGCAAAAGTTTTCTACAACTCTGGATCTGGAGTCAGCTTTTTGGCCATTTAGGAAACAAGATAGGGACAAAACGTGGTTTGCTTGCGAGCTAGGTTTGGTCCAATGGAAAAGGATGCCCTTTGGCCTTTGTAACGCGATAGCCACATTTCAGCGACTGATGGCACAGGCACTAACAAGTGTGACGAAGAAATATGGCAGTTACGTGATGTGTTATGTGGATGACGTGGTAATTGCAACACCTGCGCTGGAGGACCACATCGATCGACTGAACAACGTATTCGAATGCATGAAAAGGACAGGATTAAAGTGCAAGTCCTCAAATATCAGTTGATGAGCTATCTTGGATTCGCCAACTACTACAGAGAGTTCATCAAGGGCTATGCGGACGAAGTATATCCGATGCAGCAATTCATGAGGCATAAAGGCAAGAAATTCAAGTGGAAAAACGCGGCGGAAGAGTCATTTCAAAGAATAAAAAAAGAATTGTATGAAGCACCTGGGCTAGGCATGCCTACAGAGAAGAGAATGTATCTACTGGACAATGACGCCTCGGTGGTCGCGATCTCTGGCATACTCCATCAAGAACAGGAAAGGAACGGGAAGACTGTCTTGAGACCAATAGCTTACGGGAGCAAAGTCTTGAGCATCACTGAAATGAAATACGGGGCACCCGAAGCGGAGATGTTCGCGGTTGTCACCTTTGTGGAAAAATACAGGGCATATCTGGGCAGCGAACCTTTCAAACTATGGGTCGACCTTATGGCACTCAGTCGGTTGAAGACGTACTCATTGGATCAAAGCTACATCGGGAGATGGATAGTGTGGTTGGATGGTTACAATATCATAATTGAACATAGAACAAGAGACAAACACCAAAATGCCGACAGCTTGAGTAAGAAAACGGAATTCTCCGAGAGGCAGGAGCAGAGTTAGGCTGATAGGCCGGAGATAAAAGATGGTTTCTCAATTATGGACAAGGAGACGTATGACACCCTACTGCTCACGAGATGGTTCGACAAATCGGGCAAATCAATAGAAGACCACCCTGAATTACCAACTGAGCATTGGGAAACGGTAATAAAGAAAAGAAAATCCGGAATACCGATGAGGATCATGCTCACAAGTCAAAGATAGTCGCAAAAACGCTGAAGGCGAAAGGTTACGACCTCGACGAAGTGGAAACAGGGAAGGCAGCGGTAGGCCAGAACTGGATGGGAGTGCTTGAGAAACTAGCTGATGACAAACCAGTGGTCTCGAACAGAAAAATGATGAACTAGAAATTACCAAAAAGAAACGAAAAGAGGACTCACGTGAAGAGAACTCAATAAAAGACAGGGAACCAGATAACAAGGAATTGGTACGGACATTAGTCGAGAAAATCCCGGAAGACATGCTTAGGCAAACGCTACAAAGAAAGAAAGTGTCGTTTAAAGAAGAAGTGGGAGGTCTCGGACTAGATCAAGAGTCCGGGGAGTGGCCGCCACCAGAGAGGGATGTTAAAGGGGAAAATTTGTCCGAGGAGTAAGAAGAATGGGACAAAGATTCAGTGGAAAGTGATGGCGAACAAGATAGTCTTTGAATGATATTAGCTGAAGATAAAAGGAGGTATCATGTTAGGGAACTACAAACTGATCCCTCGTCAGGGACATACAACCTGGAGCATCTTGACGTCAACTTAGGAGAAGAGCTAGAGATGCTAGTGGTATCAAGAAAACCTTTCAAGGAGTTAACAAGCAACTCAAACATCAGATTGAATCTGGAGTCGGAAGATGATCGGGAGGTCTTGAGAGGGATAATATGCGCCAAGCTTAAAGACAATATCCACAATCCGAAGAATGGAACGGACAAATGACGGCACTAAAGGAGCACGTAAAGGCGAGGTACAGGCTATCGGACCTGATACGAGCACAGAAAAACGACAAAATGGCAAGCAACCTCTCCAAATGGATACGAACGGAAGTGGAGGAAAAAGGAGACCTGGAGGAGAATAGCTACAAGATCTTGAGCCAGTTCTACAAGGAACGTAAGGACTTACTCTACCACACGGCTGATGGCGTGGTGGCGTGCGGGAGAGAAGACGAAGAGAAAATACTACACAAGCATAACCTCATCATATTACCACAGCTTTATCAAACGGAAGTATTGTTCAGATCGCACGATCAGATGGGATATCAAAGAATAGACAAGAAGCAACATAAAAATATTACACCGATTTGGCTGGCCAGGAATGAGGAAGGCTTGTGAGAGATGGGTGAATGGATGTTTGTTGTGTTTGTAATTGAAAGACCCGAGAAAAATGAGGTTCCCCCTCAAAACCGTTGAAAGCTCAGAATTCAACAAGGTGGTGCAGATAGATCACCAAATGATCTGCATGATAGATTCGGGGTACAACCAGGCACTGGTAATCATAGACCACTTCACCAAACTGGCGGAAGCAGTGCCATGTCAGACAGCCTCGGAAGAGGAAACTTGCGACCAATTGATAACGCACTGTAGATCTCTCGAGGTATATGACGGACTGGGACAAAAATTTGCCGCAAAGGGTGGGAAGTTACAAAAGCACGCAACACTCAACAATGGTCCTTTCATGATGCTAACAGGCAGGGAGAGAGCGATGCCACTGACGTTCTTCTATCCAGAACTTGAAGGGCAGAAGACATCACCTCAAATATACGTGAAGGAAGCAGTCAAGAGACAACAGGAGTTGAACGAACTATGTAGAAGGAATACAGCCCGAGCACAGATGAGACAGCGGAGGAAATATGATGAGAAAACACTTCAGGCGAAGCCATATGCTGTGGGACAGTATGTCTGGGTGTTCCAAAATGCCATACCTCCAAAAGGGACGAAGAAGCTACTAAAGAAATAGAGAGGCTCGTTCATGATAACAGAAGTGCACCAGCAGGGTCGGTTCTATCGCTAGAGCACATGGCGTGTGGCGCACTATGAAAATCTGAAACCTCGCGTCCCGTCACTGAAAGACTGGTGTGTGTCGCAAAACATGGAAGGACTCAAGTATCAACTGGTGGAGCCGGCGTGCGAGGCAAATGAGAAGGGCACCAGGGAGAAAAATAAAATGATGGCAACGAAAGCATGAGTATGGACGACAATGAAAAGATAGAGGTGGGCTCGGATGAAGGATCTTTCGCAGAAGAGGACTGGAACGAACCAGAGAAGGACGAGGTGCCAAAATGGACAGAACCAGACCAACCCATTACAACGGAAACAAGAAGGGGCGGGCGCAAGAAGGCAAGTATGAGGTACAACAGGTATGGCGATGGTTTCTTAATTGCTAAAATACACTCAGAAGAGTTGGTGAACATGGGTGACCTAGTGGCAGCTGAGGAGTGGCAGCTCATCAACAATAGCGAGCACTCGTGGCAGGAGGACCAAACCTTACCGAAAAAAGAAGTGGACCTAGAACAAAGCAAGATAGAAAGAAAAGAGGATACAAACCTGAGGCAACTAGAGTGGATGCAAAGCATCCAACAAGTCGACATTTCAGCAGGAAAACATGTGAAAGGAGGAAACTCGTTGTTTGGTTGGACGGCGACACCCGACCAATAGACATACCACCTGACAACTTGAGCACAGCACCATCGACGGGGACTTCGATAAATATTTTTGTCTTGGGAGTGGGGGTAGGACTTACCCACACCAAAGATTTAGGTTAGTGAGAGAGGTTAACGGAGTGGATCTGGATCAAGAAGAAGTTGAGCCTAGCATTGAAGAAATTTCAAGACCAAGTTCGGGATACCAAATGAGTATTCAGAAAACATCCTGATCACGGAGAGTGACTTTCTCTTGTCAGATAACAAGAGGGCAACGCGAGAGGAAGAATGCCTTCCATGACGCGGCTTGGGTGGAATACTTCACGCAGCCTAGAATACCCGAGGTCACGGTCCACATGATCATTGGGGACAGTCCTGTCAGGGTCCTGACGAGGGTCCAGGCGCACTGGCAGGTGTGACTCATGAGTTTCTCGGATGCAGCAATGCCCCAGATGTTGGCGTCGCTTGAGATGCTGGAGATGGGAAAGACCTACACAGTCACCCTAATGATGGGAGCAAACGATGTTTCTAGAGGCGAATCGCGGAAGATGATGAGGCTGCAGGACAGGGTGAACTGCATTCTTGAGGAGCTAAGGATCTACTTAGACCCTTCGGTGCTTACGATTCGCACAATTTGCACAATATGATGCCAGAACGGAACGCAATGAATATGAATGTGAGGGTGCGCCACATCAATGAGATAATCAGGCAAGTACAGAACAGAAGCCTCCTGCCCGTGAAGCTGCTCAATGTCGCGAGAATGATGGAGGATTTCCTTTCGCAGAACTCATCCTCGGACGACATCCACTTCGATAAGCCCCAGGATCTGTGGAGACTGCCCAGTTCACCTTTGGTCCATCCCCGACGCCTTCCTTCTTCTCAGTTAGGCCAGTGGCTGACCGATTGGGAGGAAGAAATGATTCTAGAGGAAGTTCGAGGAGCAGCAGAAGCAGGCAGCTGGGTTCGAGACCCATGGAGAGGGATGAGGTGGAGTCTTTCAAACCAGAAAGCTCAGTGGTGTCGTCAGTGATGGTGGTGGAAAAGAAGAAGAACGTCAAAGCATCGGAAGGAGGGGAATCAAGCAAAGCCAGGTACTTGGAGCGAGTGAACGATCTAGACCTCGAGGATCTGGCCTGCAGGCGGGAGTTAATGGAGGTCTTGGGACTCAAGAGTCTGTCGCACGAAGACCAGAGCGCTCACTACTGCATGGACTGAAGGCGCATGAAGCGCACTTTTCTCGAGACAATAGGAAGCGGCGGACTTAACTGGGGTTCCTAAGAAATCGATCATCGGACCAGTCAACTACCGGCTTCTCAAGGAGTTGGGAAGCCCAGGCCTCATCGTGGAACCAGGGAAGCATCGCAAGATTATTGTCAGGATTAGGGTGGCGATTCCCCCGCAGTTAAGAGCCGTGGAAAAACTTCTTTAGCCGAAAAGCGTGGGACTCCCCGATACTGCCTACATGTACCCGAAATTGCCAGAAGATCAAAAACACGGGAAATGCTATGGGACCTCACAGCTGGCCTCGACTCTGGCAATTTATGATCGCCAGACCCTGGAGCAGCGAGGGCGATCATTGTGGCGGAGTCGGACTTCGATGGAATGTCTCCGAAGTTATTTTGGCCAGAGACATTGGTGTACCTGCTACCAGGAACGGAACTAAACCAGATGCTGACTCTGATCTGATCGTGGCAATGAAGTCAGAGACGCCGTGTGAGCCTGAGTTGATGTTGTTTGCGGGGATGAACGATCATCTTCACGCTGCAGGATTACTTGAACCCTTGAGAAACGGAGAGCCGACTCCAAAGAAAATCTGGGCGGCGATTCAGACATTTCGCTGCAATGAATGAGGTGTAGGATTTGGTGCCTTTTCGATTGGGGTCAAAAACAAAGGTGGTAATCACTTCTTCACCAGGCTATGCAGGTATTCCACCAGCTCTTCAATTCATATACGCGATGTTGATCTTGATAGCGGAAGGCAGCGAGCTGCGGATGCTAATGGCAGCTCCTAATCGGGAGCTTGAGCCAGTGAACTTGAGGCTTCTGAAATCAGAAGTGGCGCCAGCATGGGCAGACGTGTCTTATGCCCTGATGGGCTTCTATGAGCTCGCAGACATCTTGATCCTGTTGATGAGGTGCTTTGTCTTGAGATATCTAATCTGGTTTGGCAACTGAAGCTGAATCCTTAAGTGGGGGATGACCAACCCGTGGTGAGCCACTTGACAGCCAGTTTGTGGATGTGGAGCGTGAAACTCACAATAACGGGTTCCACTAGCAACGCGAGAGGACCTATCAACGATCGGAAGAACTTGGCGT
Source organism: Symsagittifera roscoffensis (assembly GCF_963678635.1). Lineage (NCBI taxonomy): Eukaryota > Metazoa > Xenacoelomorpha > Acoela > Convolutidae > Symsagittifera > Symsagittifera roscoffensis. The sequence goes on from NW_026971182.1 coordinate 167,000, forward strand.
GAGCAGAGAAGCTGTTGGAGTCGAAGGTGTATCGCCTGACTCAAGAAAGAGGAAGATGGCTGTTCCTGACACCAAGGCTGGAAAATATGACGGAAAAAAACGAGGGAAAGCGGGAATCCCCTGATTAAGCAAATATGGGAGCTCCTGGAGGATCAATTTGACATCTCAGAGAAGAGGGAAATGACCAAATCACCATTGGCGGCTTCTGGAGAGAGGTGGCTTATGCAAAGAGTGAATTAAAGACCAGAAAAAAATAGGAAATCTTGAGATTCTTGAGTTCATGCTAGGAGAAGAAGTACATGGACAAAACTAGGAGAAAAAGTACATACTTTTTTTGAGCTTCTTGTGCAGGATCTCGTCAGCATCTCAATTAACCTGCTGCTGGTCTTATATCTGATGTATGCCAGGTACCTGTTCAACATGGGTTCCGCGTCAATGCTCAGCAGAGGCGTGAAAACCCTCTGAATCGATGGCTATTTGACACTAATACCCTTGACGCATGGGAACCTGGCGGCGTTCCATCGACTGATGAAATATGTGGACCCCCTATCAGTGAGAAAAGCCCACCCGAGTCTTGAGACTTATTCCTACAAGTGTGCTGCTGGGCTAAAAACTCTACTCGTGAAGTATCTCCTGATGCAGAATTGACACTTGATGGGAGAGGAGAAGAACCCAAAGACTAGAGAAGAGATGAGAGAGCTGAATATAGGCGTGCCTCTCCTGACCGATCTGCGCGTGGCAATGCAGTCTGATCCCCTAGGAAAAATCAGAGGGCTGGGGAAGGTAGTGACTTGCACATTCGGACCCGCCGTGACATATGCCTTTCCGGATCCGCGCGTGACCGCATACCGGCATTCAGTCGTTTACATGAGCTCGATCGGCATCTTGGATGGGACGGCGCTGAGTTGTTGTAAACAAGAAAATTTGAGAGCACAGATGAGTGAAACGGTGCTATTTGGAAAAGTGAAGAATCCACAGCTGATAGTGCTCGACTTCAGAGGTCAGCTGTATTGCAGAATGGGGGGAAACGAAAGAGTCCTATCGAGGCCTACCCGAAATTCTGGAATCTGAATCCTCTGCCGAAGAACACTAGAGAAGTTTTGAGAATTCCGGCGCGAAAATACAGTTTTGATTTTGTGAAGAGAAAACTTGAGAATATTCTTGAGTGGGACGTGCTGCTTGTCACCATACCGGAGTTCACGACGGTTAGGCGAATGACCTTGGGGATGAATAGCCCGATGATGGTCCCATTGATACACGCTAGAGAAGCTGTGGAGCAGCAGCAAAAGGCATTCAATCAAGGCTGGGAGCCTCTGTTCAGCGGATATACGGCGGCAGTGTACTTCCACATGTGTGATGGTAAGATAATTTCATGGACCACTCAAGCCGAGAAGATGCGGTGTTCAATGCCTCACAAGTATGAAGTCCAAGAAGTAATTAAAGTGCTTGTGAAGGTTGGATTTGAAAAAAAGGAGCCAATGTACGATAGCCGGAGAATGATCGTGGAAGATGGTCATAAAGCTCTGAAGGACGAAATTAAGTTCAAAACAAGGAGACACCTTGCACCTTATGGACTAGAGGAGATGGAGTTGCAGCACGAGGGACGAAAGCTGAAAGCAGCGGGAGCCCTTTACGTATCCTAAACGGATTATAAAGCGATAGATCCGGCGACGCCTTCACCCTGTCCGTCGGCACTCCTGGAGACAAGAGGAGCCTTCCGGTGGAGAGCAGATTCAAAGACACACTGGAGAGGGATCTACCTGAATTGGGAGATGGAGAACGGATAGATGACACCCTCAGCGAGGCTGGAGAAGAGATGGAGTTAAGGGCTACGCCCAAAGAAGAGGTGGTGCCCGGGAATTTTAGTCCCGGTACACCGCGTGAGTTGCTGCAAGACTTGAGCGGTGATGATTGGGCGGACACGGCCACACCACCCTTGGAATCCCCCCGGAAGAATCTAGAGTTGCCACTGGCGAGCGAGTCCTCGAATATGTGCATGGTACTCTTGAGTGATGAAGCAAGGGAAAAAACTACCTTGAAGGAAATAAGTGGATGTTCTTGAACACTCTGGATCAAAAAGAGTGGCAGGATTTATTGAGCGAGTTTAATCAAAAAGTGAAACGGAAAGTTAAAGTGGATGAATTCAAAGAGGAGTTGTGGGACACTGTAGTAGGATTTGGAAAAGCTGGCTTGATGGCCACTGGACTAGACGAGAAGGCGAGAGCGCAGTTGCTCGGCAAGATGATTCGCTTGCGGGAAACGAAGCCGAGCACCGAGTCTAAATCATTTAAAGACATTCTATTCTGGGTGAAAAAATTCAGAATTAAAAAGTTCAGACTAAAGTTGATGATAAAAGTCAACCTATTATTATAATTAAAGATATTATGATTCCTAACACTAGAGAAGGGGGAGGCAAGAGATTGATGAAGAAGACCTCGACAAAGAAGCGGATTTAGTAATGATCATGACTACGCCCCCGAGTAAAGGAGCGAGGTCGAGGAAAAGGAAGCGGAGGTAGAAGAAGCGAGATTTCAGAGAAGAATTTGAAGGAGACGGTTCTACAGGGCGAGATGAACCGTCTCCTTCCTAGCGAGATGGTCCTACAGGGCGAGATGAACCTAGCGAGATGGTTCTACAGGGGCAACTCGGTGACCCGAAAGTTGGCTCAGGTATTGATCGAGATAGAGACCGCAACAATTCCGGAAACAGAAGAAGACTTCAAACCCCAAAAGGTGAATGCGAAGAGAGGCTACAACAGTGGATAAATGAGGGCACAAAAAAGGACGTCGGCACAGAATGGATCTCAAAGCGGTACCAGGGCATTGGAAAACAATTACCAAGTGACCCCCTCGAAAGAGAATCGACGAGAAATACTGCTCGCCCCTGGTGGATAGCCCTGGATACTAAGATACAAAGAACAAGAAAGCTGCCTGAAAAAACTTGATCGCGGGGTGTCCAGAAAACGTCGGTATTGGGCTACCCAACAGAGGGTGGAAGTGAATAAACTAGAGATGAGGAGCCAGCTGGTACGAAATTGGGAGAAATTGCTGTTGGACTATTTTGAAGACGAAATGTCAGCACCCTCATCGGCACAACCTTTGTTGGCGAATCCTTTTGTAAGGACGGCAGGGCAGTTGATGTTTAGGTGGAGCTTGCCAGGATTGGCGCTAGAAGCACTGACTTCATATGATAAACTAAAAATGGGCGACAAAAGGTCTGCACTTGTATCGAATGCTGACGCATGATTCTGCTCAAGACAATTCAGGGTTGATCCTTGCAAGGAGAAAAGATGACACCTGTTTCTTGAGATGGATCATGTCGGTGATACCTGATGCTACCATCCAGGCAGGCTATCAAAGCGCGGCGTTAGGCAAAGATTTGGAGAAGAGAGTCTCGAGCGTGTATCAGAGTGCAGGGATTGAGAAGGAAGACGGTTCGAGACAGTCCCTGGAGAACCATGCAAAACTTGACTAGATCCGACGGTTCTCCAACAAGAAATTTGATGAGAGTCATAACGTGCATCGTGGCCTGGTTTTAGCAGAAGACTACTCAAGACCCACGAAGCGAGGGGAGTATCAATGTTTGTCCGGCGTAATATGGATATCATAAATTCGTTTCTTGGATTTGGAGGCAGGAGCTGCCTACTTGAATTTTGAAGTTACGGAGCAGCTGAAGTTCTGGACGAAGAAGACAAGCGAGATTGGCCCGAATGAGAGGGGAAAAGACGAGCCTGCGTTTGTTGCTTGAGAAGGTGCCCGAAATCATCAGTGTGCCGGTTTATGAGAGGAAGTTGGAGTTGAGGCTGGGAAGCGACGACGACACATTGTCTACGAACTTGGGAACCATTTGGAGGTTGCTGAGACCCTTTTGGTGTACACATACTCAGACAAGTTTGAACGAAGTCACGGAGCGAGTGAGACTGTCACCGGGGAAGGATGAGGATCTGGGAAACCTGAACTTGATACACAAGTTGATCCTGCCTCATCGAGAAAAATCTGAAGAAGTCATGAGCAAGCCGAACGAGTCATCTAAAAAGATAGAGCCAGGCAGTTGTCTTGATCTAGCGAGTGGAGGTCGAGAGCATTCATGTGACAAACGGTCTTCTGTTTGTGTCAGGATATAGTCCTTTCGAAGGAAGGTTCTGGCCACTTGGCTTGGTGATATTACTGAGAAGGAGAAAAGTGAGGTGCAATAATGGTTGATTGTTACGCGAGCACCACGGTGAATTTAGCGACGGTGTTGGGATTTTTCTCGAGAATGTGTAGTCTGGAGTCACTGAAGATGCTAGAATCAGAACATCCTGTGCTGCTAGCGTTGAGTGTGGATCCAGAATCATCCAGAAGCATATCAGGGGATGGAAGGTCGGTCTTGAGGCAGAGATGGGGTTTCCCGAGAGCGAGGCCTACACTCTGCCGATGAAAGCGAAGTCTCTGGTGGGATCAGTCATGGCGAACTTGTGGGGAAGTCATTCTCCGCTGCTCATGGCGATGGTGGAAGCATCTAGTCAGAGAGTGCTGATTGATAAGGCTTTCTCGGTGCCCAAGTGCATGCGCTTGGCGCGAATATCACATCACTCGCATCGGTTGTTACGGAAGATGCTGGGAGTGGTGCCAGGGGATCGAAGGGAGGACTTGAGTGAGATCTGGGGAGAGGAATTCTTGAGTTTGGAAACGGATGACACCAGTGACTTCGAGGGGAAAAGCGCAAACGGCAAGGCGACAACCTTTGCTCGAGTTTGAACCTTTGCTCGAGGCTTCTGGAGAACGTAACCTCCGAAGCATCAACTTGACGCACGGAGAATACCCATGTCATTGTCTGGCACAGACGCTGTGGTATCCAGAGCAGTCAAACATATGCTTGATACGGAATGTCGAGGAAATTCGGTCTATTGAACTACCTGACCATCAACAGAAAGTCACTCTCTTCGTGGTGAGCTCGATGATGGCACTACGATGGATTGAGGAGAAAATAACGAAATATCGAGAATCAAAGGCACCAACAGTGGAGACGATACACGCCGTTGACTATATCAGAAGGCTTGAGTTGTTTGAGACGGCGTGCAAAGTTTTCGCTGTACCCATGGAAGTGAGGCACGTGTGGAGTCGCATACGATTCTTTTCATGTTTTCGGACGACACTGACCTCTTGGCTATAATTTTCGACGAAGAATCCTATGGAGAAACACCAGAAAGAGTACCGTCAGATAGGGCCGGAAACCTTCAAGAGACCTCTAGTCACCCACCGTACTGGGAAAACCACGGGCTGGAAAAGGGTTAAGAGGGTGTCTAGAGATAATACCAAGGCGAGGGAATCGTGAGCTTAAGCTTGCATAACACTTTTTGCTTGAACAGAGAGTCCAAAAGGAAGAGCTTACCAAGTCAAACGAGAAGATTGCAAGAGCAAAGGGAATGGACGCGATCCTATAAACAGCTGAAGGCATGGGAGGAAATCGTGATCAGTTCCGATGATGAGGAAGAATTAACGAGGCAGATCACTTTGTCGAGTGCGTCTAGACCCAGTCCTTTGAAGACGGGGGGCGGGATTGGTTCTTAAGTGTTGAGTGTGGAAAGTAATGTGGTCTTGAGTGTGAACTCAGATAAAATTTGAGCGTACGAAAAAGAAATTTTAACATACAAATTATTGTTATTTTATACTATATCCATTTATATAAATCAAAACGCTGCATGACAATTTTCTGACTGGATTGAACAAAAGAACTTTTAAAGGATCCAGGGTGCAGGTTAAAGGATCCAGGTTAAATCTGCTGCAAACTTCTGTAAATTACCACTGGCACTGTATCTTGGCACTCAAGATTCTGGGAGCTCACTGACATGACGACGACGCCAAATGAAGACATCGATCTTAAAACCGGGGAATATGTGCCAGTCGGTCATATTTGGAGGTTTGGTCCTTTTTAGGATAAAAAGTAATTGCACTGAAAATGTAAAATAAAATACAACAAAAAAATCGAGTGATAATGCGGGAAAGTCGCTGAAAATGAGAGTAAAATTGATATTCGGAGTAATTCAATACGAGTAGAGTTTTCTTGTTCCTGTTAGAATATCGAGAGTACAAGAAGAGAAGTACTTAGGTGCGATTGAATGGACGACAGTGACACTTGAGTGGGAAGGTGGTCAGCCGAAGCTGCCCAATGGTCCAAAGAATAACATTTCTTCTTGAGCTAGATTTACTTATTCAAAACTTCTTCTCGAGTTAAACTTAATTACTTAAAATCAATTCTACAGTTGCTATTCAATTGTTATTTTCCCATTTCTAGAAATTGAGTCGGTATGTGAGTACTTAATTTAATTTTCTTGAGTGTAATTTATGTGCTTATGTTGAGATAAGGCGAGTTTTCGGTTGATCCATCTTAAATGAATCAAAGTTCCACTGTCCAATAAAAATTAACGGTTAATTTAAGATTCCAACCCTGTTTTTAATGGCGTTCGCGTGTTTTAGGTATTTAGAGACCTGACCATGGGGGCGTTCTTAATTCTATAGTAGGGGGGTTATTTTGGTAGTAGCCTGTAAGCGGTTACACGGTTTGTAGTCTCATGTCGCAAGTGAACCGAATTGGCTCCGACTGAACGAGCTACAAAAACACAAGAGATAGTGTCACTGAACCTTGTGTCAAAGGTTATTGGGCCTATTTTTCTTAGCCTCGTATGTGACTTAAGTAGGCAACTATTGCATATTTTTATTCGTTTGTTTCCTATATTTGATGTTGACACAAGTGTTAAGATGAAAGACTGACGCAAGATCCGGGTGATAGGTTTTCTAAACTCTCAAAATATTTGTCCTTAGTTTATTAATGACTGTTATCTGACTTTCTCGGGTCGTATGTTTGTCATGTAGAGACGGATAAGGGAGAGAATATATCATTTCTATCGAATGAGGTGTACTGCGGTCATGAGGTCAATTTGAGGTCAATTTTTGTCCTCCAATTTAGAGCATAATTATTGTTTGTTAACTACTTTGGTGACCAGTTAGGGACGGAAACCGAACCACATATTGCAAGCAGAATGATAGTTTTTAACATTAACCCGCCGAAAGAAATATAACTTTTTCAGAAAATTATGTGTAAGAACCGAAAACAATTCTTCATTAAATTGACGTTGACCGAGAAACACCTTTAATTCAGCAGAACGCTAATAATCATCGTTGCTGATAATTTTTTCAAGATATATAAATAAATTTTCAAGTTTCCAAAGAATAACAATGAAATAGTGTATCAAAAAATCTTGACCTTGTGAGTTTAAGTGCATAATGGCTTTCGCAAAGAGTGATTTCGGATAAGGTACACTGTCTGGCCGTCACGCTATCTTATTTTCGGCCCGATAGGTTCGTGCAACTTCTTAGTCACCAATCCCAATCTTACACTTATATTTCTTACTCTCCGTAGATCTAGCGATATACTAGTTTTTTGCGAAATTAGGATGAAAAAGAAAGTACGTCAACCTTTTTTCGTATTTCTGTGAACCACTAGGTTCTCAGGTTCATATTATATTTACTCATGACTTATGATTGGTTAGTTATGTATTTGTTAGTGAAGTATTTTAAAAAATAATAGTCAATTGGATTTTTTTAGCCCATTTTCAAAAAATAATTAAAATTAGACTCATTACGAGGTCAAAATGTGCACTGGATAGGAGCAAGTTTTGTGTTTGTATGTTCATGGATTCCAGAGACAAGTCTTAAAATATGTTCCAAAATGTAAGTGGATTCCACAAACAAAATTTCAGTGGATTCCGCATACATATACCTGTAACGTAAATTTTGTCGGCACATTTGTTTTGTTGCGGATTCCGCAACAAGTAAATATAGCTAGTTGTTCTGGATTCCGCAACTGTAAGTGGATTCCGCAAAATGTCAATGGAATCCGCAAAACGTAAGTGGAATCCGCAAATGTAAGTGGAATGTAGATTCCACTTACAATTTGCGGATTCCACTTACAATTTGCGGATTCCACTTACAATTTGCGGATTCCACTTGCAGTTGCGGATTCCGCAACAGCTCAATTTAACGATACAATTTTTTTTTATCAATTTAACGATACAAACTGTTCTGGATTCCGCAAATTCGCCTATTTTTGGAGCGATTTTGAGCGGTACAATGATTTAAGTATCTTTTGTGGAATCCAAAACAGCATAGAAGATCAAAGAAAAGTAGCAATGTTGCGGATTCCGCTACAAATCTGATTTTGGCCTGTTGCGGAATCCACTTGCAATGCAGGGAATGCACAGTTTGGCCTCGTAATGCCATCAAATTTTTTCTATCAAATACAGTTATAAGTTCTAGTTTTTAGTTTGTTTTTGCAAAATTATACCTCGTTTTGCGCAGCTGATAATTATTTTTAAGAGTTTGTGTTAATGTCTAGTTCAATTTTGTTTCTGTTTCTTAGAAATAGTGTTTTTCCTGCAGATTTGAAAAAATCAAAAATCTCTGTGAAACTCCAACCTCCATGTTTTCATATTTAGCTTACTGGTTTTAAAAGTTTTCTGAGGTTGCTGGGTGCGCCAGCTGATAAAAACATTGCTCGATTTACTCATAGTTTGGTTTGTGATAAAAGTACATCCGACTGTCAAATGTCACGCTTCTTATGTTCAGTCGTTTATGTTCGTTCAACCATTTTTTTTTTCAGCACAGTAATTAGTCTTATTCTAATTATCAGCTGTCTGCATAGATCTGGGAATGATAGGTTAAAGAATTGATAATTTGAGATTGATTTTAATTCAGTCTGTTTTAGAAAATGGTCAATGTACAGAAAATAATTAGCGTTTAATTATGGATCAAGATGGATGGTATATAAGATTTACAAACTAATTTAAAAAAAATTAGCTGAAAAAATACAATGTTTGCAAAATTGATGGCTTTTATATGGTATTAATTTTTGGGCTGTTGGGAAAATAAATTTTTTTCATTGGTTTAAAACAAGTGAAAAAAAAATATCCACTTGGAGAAAGAGTGATCTTAGTTAACTAGCTTAGTTCAGGGGTTGGTTGACCAAAAATATTTCGCTATACCCAATTATTATACCACACATGAACTATACCACATTCGATCACAGAGTTTAACTAGACCAGAGTAATTTGGGATAAGGTACACCGTAGGTTCGTCACTCGATCTTATTTTCGGCTGGATAGATTCGTGCCAATTTCTTAGTCTAATACCAATCTTAATCTTACTCTTTTATCTCCTAGTCTCAATAGATCTAGTGTATGCTGGTATTTGCGAGTTAACCTTGGAGGTTGTCCCAAAAGGAGAACAACTGTAGTCTAAGATTTATTCAAATTGTTCTGGTGCTGAAACTACAAGTAATTTCAGCACTTACAAATAATTTTCAGTGTTAGTGATGGAATATGATTGGTTAGTAAACAATAATTTATAGGGATAGTTTTATAATATAATTGGTTTATAAACAAAACCCGCATCCAGTTTAGGCCTAAATAATTGATTATAACGTATGTATGTATGTATGTATGTATGTATGTATGTATGTATGTATGTATGTATGTATTGTATTTATAATATAATTGGTTTATAAACAATAACCGCATCCAAATTTAGGCCAAAATTGATTATAACGGATTATTATGATGATTTTTTGACAATTATAATTGATTATACTTACCAAAGTTAGGTGTGTTTAAAGGATTTATAATTGATTATAATCTTGATATTTTCCAAGAGGTTATAATCTCTTGTAATCGGTTATAATTGGTTATAGTTCTTACAAAAATATATCTTAGAATTAATTATACTCGATTATATTTGATTCCAATCTCTTGTTTTGCCAAAATTTTTGCCAATTCAAAACTATAACTGAATTATATCTTATGAGTTATTATTTTCGTGTCAATTAGAAAATCTCCAAAAGAGAGATCTCTTGAACACTTTGGTTCATCTGAACACGAAGTTTTACCTCGAAACAAAAGTTTTATAGCGATCCTTTCATTTTAGTGGAAAGATTCCAGCGGTAGATGAAAAATAAATCTTCCAAATCAATCTTGAGAATAAATCAATTTGGTGATGTTTTGGTTGTTAAAAAGCTAAAAAATGCATCACAAATCAACTCTAATGGGAAAAAAGGGAAAAAAACTTGGAAAGTAACCAATGTCTACAAAAAGCATAAAATATAAGCAATTTAGATGCATATTCGAAGACAAAATGGACAAAAGAAGGGATTATAATCCATTATATCGATTATAATGGATTTTTTGTGCAAAACTAATGAATTAAAAAATTGAAGAAAAATAATGGTTTATATTCTATTATAATTGATTGTAATTGTATCAAAAAATGCTCAAATAAACAATCAATTATAATCGATTATAATGGATTATAAATAATTTTAATTTGATTCTAAAAAGCGAGATTATAATCGATTATTAATTGATTAAAATCGATTGTTTCTTAATTTTAGACTGGTACTAAAATTGTACCATAGTCGATTTTTAACGCATGAAACTGGATGCGGGTAGACCAGAAGTGATTCCATTTTGATCGTGAGTACACAAAAAACTAGAAACAATCCGCACTGATGTTCCATGGTTAACAATTGGCTCACAATTACTTTTTCCTGTTCAAAATGGTTGCA
>NW_026971183.1:0-16710 GCF_963678635.1 Symsagittifera roscoffensis
CCCCTAAGTAAGATTAAGTAAGTTAACACCTTAACTTAGACTAGCCACGAGAAAGTAAAAATCATTCTCCGGAAACGATTTACTTTTCTCTCCAACCCTGAACAAAAAGACCCAGGTTAAGCTAACCAAAAAATCGTAAGGACTAACAGTCTAGGAAAATTAAAATCACTCATAACTTCTTGCATCCCTCATTCTAAACCTTATGTCATTCAAAAATTTAGGAAAAAAAACAAACAATCGTTTTACACAATTGTGAAATAGACAACCAAAATTGCGATCTTGTAGTAACCCCACATACACCATACACAAACAGTTGGATACATTCGAACAAAACGACAAACAACAACAAAAAATTATAAGCAAACAAAAACAAATAACACAAAAAAGATTTTCAAAAAATAGAAATGCATTTTCCGAATCAGAAGCCAGTAGTTTAGACGAACTATACAAATTTAAAAAAATCAATAAATAAAAATTGACCCATCCATGATCAATTATATTTTTCAGATTCAGAAGCAACTTCAAACTCATCAAAAAGAAAAAAAGAAGAATAAAAAAGCAATTTAAACACAAACCAGTGCAGCTATATAATTGGAATCAACCAATTAGACAAATTGATAATTATATATTAACAGTCATCAAACGAAAAAATGAGCAACACTCAAAGTGACGAAATTCCAGATGAAGAAGCAGTTTTCCCCTTTCTTATAGATTCACTCAATGATAGAGGACAAACACGATATTGTAAAAACTTACTCGTAAATTTGTTCGAACCAGGAATCAGTCCATGTAAAGCAGAATTCCCGGATATAAAAATCAAAAGAGAAATTATAGAACATTATTTGAAAGACATATGTAACCTAACACAACAATACGGAATCTACACCATAGAATGCAGCACACATCGAACAGCTCATGGTAAATATGTAATCCAAACAGACGATATTGATTTAGAATTTTCAAAAGTATTCACAGAATATATCAAAAGCATACAATATCAAAATTCACAGAGAGCAAACTCCATATTCACCAACGAAGTTTTTGCAATAACATATAGTTATATATCTATATTAGAAAAAACAGAAGCTCAAAGTACATCACCAACCCAAACATCCAAACATACAAAAGTAAGAAACGAAATCACCGCATTTTTAACATTTTTAAATATAATCCGTGAAAATTTCACCAATAATGATGTCTCACAAAACATTAAACATGATTTACAAAAAATTTTAGCATGGTTTATAAAAGATTATTTTACCCACAATTTAGATTTAATTGCACAAGCAAGAAAAAATTTTAGACCCCAAAGTACCAATGACGACACTGTCATTGCAGAACAATCAGATTACGTTTGGGACCCTGAATGGTCTCATCCAGCATTTATAAATATTCCAGCGGATATCTCAAGTCAATAAATAAGTACAATATCTTTTCACAAAGATTATGTAAAAGTAATACCATTAACGATTGACGCAACACAATTAAATTATTATACATTTTTACCTGATACACGAAATAACAGCTTAAATTCAACAGTCATACATAACGAAAATCTCAATGGAACTAGAAATCTTACACAGCAAGACACTCAAACACCGTCACACTTCATAAATGAAGAAATCGTCCAAACAACAGTAACAACTACACAACAAAGTATTTCACCAATACGCCCAAATCTCACAACACCAAATAATACAAATATATCACTAACACAAGTAACCTTACAATCGACCGTTAAACATTCGGTTGCTCCAAAATATTTACATATGGACTATCAGACATATAGACCAATGACAAAACCGTCAAAAACACGGAAAACGTTCACAAGAAACACTTTTGCAGAACACAATTAAAATTATGTACATCAATCAAAAACAAATCAACCCCCCAAAAAAATACACAAAATTCAAACCACGTATGTTCTCAATATTGGAATCTTCCAAATACATCGACCAATTCAGTAAATGTTCCAGATAATCCACACCCTCCACAGGATTAGTGAAAATTATCCATTTTTTCAGCAAAATAAGAATAAACAACAGACAATTTATAACACAAATTACTTATCATCTGATGATGATGATTACTATCAACCAGATATTTTTGCACCATATACACATGACTATAAAAACACAAAAATGACAGAAATTTTAATGATGACCTTAACACCTCAACTAAGGAAAATAGCGATAAAAAAATAGCATCTCATCCTTCCTCAATTCGAGAACCAGACTTAAATTTTAGAAAATTAGTAGATAAACTAGAACAAGCAGAAATTACAATGAAACTCGAGTAAACAGAAAATCTAAAACTACAATATGTTAATCGGATTGAAACAAATACTACACATATAAATAACATACAAGAATCAGACACAGACCTGATTGAAAAAATTACTGAAATACTAAACATCTATGAACGGAACCCAAACATTAAAGGCAAACCATCTTTCAAGAAATGGTGTAATTATTGCCCACGATACGGACACAATATTGCCGAATGTAGACAAAAACAACAAGACAATCAAAATAAATCTCAAAAGCACAAAGGACCAAATAAGTCATTCTACCAATATATGAAAAAAGATCAAAACCTACCAAATAAAATTATATATAGTAATAATAGTTCAGGAAAACCCTTTCCAAGTAACTCAAATTATTCAAGAAATCAATCACCACATAACTCCAGTTATAGAGGTAGATCGCCCGAACGAAGAAATTCACGAAATTTCTCACAAAATAGATATAGCCGATCGAATAGCCAAAATAAACAAAAAAACTATTCACGATCGAATTCAAACACAACAGAATTTGTTTCTGCATCCAGTTCCCAATCAAACCCAAGGAATAGACACTATTTCAATAATAGATCACGAAACTCATCATACAACAGGAATAGAAACTATTCAAACAATAGAAAAAGAAAATATTCTTACAATCGAAATCAGAACTATTCAAACAACAGATCAAGGAACAATTCATATAATAGATCGAATTATCACAGATCAAATGATAACTATCAAAACAGATCACGAAATAATTCACAAAATCGAAACTCAAGTTTCAACAATAGATACAGAAATTATTCCCAGTCACCACATAGGAATAATAACCGTTACCCCGATTCTAAACATCGATACAGAAGTAACACACCAAAGCATCAAAGACACATCAATCAAGTGCAAACAAACGAAGAAACAACCTCAGACCCCCCATGTATTGATGACACAGGAAGTAACGAATTACAATTAAACCACATTAATTGTGAATCAACAGATACTGAAAGTGATACAGATAATATCATCTCTGTAAATATGATAACAGTCGAAAACGACTATGAACCTATCATATATGAAAAACCCTTTACTTCACATATATACGAAAATCAATTGGAACTTCTTATAATTATTACATTGGACCCATTAATAATAAAACACAAACTAAACAAGAAGTAAACGAAAATAACACGGTAATTAAACCTGATAAAAAGACGAAACACAATGCTCAAACACAAAACATATTTATCGAAATATACAAAAAGAACAACCAAGAGAAAAAATTTGGACAATTCCATTTCTTTTAGAGAGTCCAAAAAGCAAAGAATTTCAACCACCAGATCTTGAAATTGATTTTTTAATTGACTCAGGAGCAGAATCAAATATAATTAATATTCCCACATGGAATGAAATCAAAACATTGCTTCTAATTTTAACACCTCTCGAAACATCTAGTAAATTAGCAACAGCACAAGGATCAACATTAGTAAATTTTGGAAAAATCTAACTATTCCTTGTTCCCACAAGAATAATGGAACAAAACAAGATTTTGAACAAACCATTTAAACAGACTTTTCATATTACTGATAATAAACATAATATCATTGGCATACCATTTATAACTAAATATATACCAACAATCAACATCATAAATAGTAAGATCCATATAAAAGATAAATATACAAAAACAAAAAATACAGCCGTAACATTCATCCAAAAATTAAACAAGCAACCACCATTTTTCCCAAAATTTTTTCCCATTTATAATCAAGAACGGAAACACCTGAAACCACTATCAGGAAATATATATAATTTTTAAATAAAAACAAGTTCATCACTATAACAAAAGTCAAAATGAACAACAACTTTTTATGTCAGATTTTGAATTTAAACCCATTCACAAATTTTTCAAAATTACAATCTCATCCATAAAATACTTAAAAAATACGAATTCCGATATTATTTCATTACACGTGTATAACAATACACCATATCAAATAACATTACCCCTAGGACTTTAGGATATTGTGAAACAAATGCTACAATTTCACCTATAAATGAAGTAGCCTACCGAGTTAATAATATATTACAACTATTAGATATTTGCCAATCAACAATTATTGACGAAGAATTATCCATAAAAAATTTAATAAGTAATGAAAAAAGAAACACAGATTATTTCACAAAACACCATATTTTAAACCGACATTCAATATAACAAATTACACACAAGAACAACAAAAAATTTTAACAATGTTTAATTTTCAACACTCACAAAGACCACAAGATGAATTTGACAAATTAGCTAAACAACTGTTAAACGTTCAACAGTCTACGCAACATCAAAATTTGACGTTGGAAAAATTAGTTCATCATTACACCTGCCATTAAAACCTGACGCAGTTTTCAAAAAAAAAGCAAGTAAAGTACCGATTCACTTACACGACAAGGTAAATAGATTACTTGATATTTTAGAACAAAACGAAATTATATCACCAGTAAATAAAGAAGAACAACCAAAAAGTAATATCTTCATCAACCCTGTTATAATTCTAGCAAAAGGTGAATAACTGAAAATAGTTTTAGACGCTAGATATTTCAATTCACTAATTGACGAATCAAAATGCAATTGGCCTATTGAACCAATACAAGTTATCTTAACAAAGATAAATTGTAAATACTTCACAACCCCAGACAAGAATAGTGCTTATAATCAAATGCCACTAGATGAACAATCACGACGCTTAACACAATTTGTTATTGGAACTCAACAAAACGAATTTAGTCGATTATTCTATGGAATATCCATAGGACCAGCATTTTTTTCAGCTTTCATGAGTAAAACTTTTAGACCACTAATACTCAAGAAAAAGCATTCACACATTTAGATGATGTTTTCATGCAATCCCAAACTAAAGAAGAAATGTTTACAGTTTTGGAACAATATCATAAAATACTTCAGAACGAAAATCTGAAAGCAGCCCCTGATAAATTTTTAGGACATAATATTGAACGAAATCGAAATACTATCACCCCATTAAAATCACGCATTGATGCAATCCAAAAATTTCAACCACCTACAAATAAAAAGAAAATCCAAGAATTCCTTGGAATGCCGAAATTCTTAAGTAAATATGTTTACAAAATGCAGTTATATTTAAGACCTTTCTATAACATCCTTAGACAACAAAGTAATTTTGAATGGACCACTGAACATCAAACTCGATTTGAAGAAATTAAAAAACTTTTGACAGAAGAAATTTCAAACGCAATTCCAGATCCAAACCAACTATTCTATGCAATGAGCGATGCTTCAAATTTTGGCATCGGCGCAACATTACTACAATCACAGGTTGGAACAAATAAAATGAATCTTATATCAGCAAATTCACGATTTTTCACACAAGCCGAGCTGCGACTCTCAACTCTAATGAGAGAATGTACAGCTATAATTTATACACTTACAGAATACGAATTTCTGATACTTGGATCAAAACACCCAACAGTTCTATTTACAGATCATAAACCAATTATTTTTCTCTTCACACAAAAATCAAATCCTAATCATAGAGTTTATAGATTTCAATTAATTTTAATGAAATTCCCGAACTTACATATAGTTTGGACAGCAGGAAAAAACCTTGCATTACCAGATACATTAAGTAGAAATACGCCACCTGAACTACTAACACGAAAAACTACAGTTGAAATACCAAAAAATATTAAATTCTATCTCGCAAAAGATGAAACATCACCCCGATTAGAATGCAAATATGCAGTAGAAACTGACGTTGAACAATCACAAATAAATAATCTACAACATTTTCCACTCTATTTAGATTGCCAAAATAATCACTATGAAGTTGATTTACTTGGCACATCAACTTTTAAACCTATTCCATACTCACAATGGGTAAAAACTAACACTCAACAAAAAAGAATGAAACAACATTCGCATAAAAAAGACCTTTTTCCATTAATCCAAAAAGGAAAATTTGACCAAAAAAATAAATTTATCATGACCACAAACAAATGATTCAAAATACACAATAAATCAAGTTTTTGACCTCCATGATCCACTTGACACAATTCCCCTATCAAAACTAGAAATTTACAAAATTTTTCTTCCATCAACAGAAAAAATTACACTTGAACTTTTAAAACAACATCAAAATCTCGACCCAGTAATTAGACAACTAAAATCATGTCACAAATATAAAGATTTTAAAGGACAAAGTTCATATTTCAACCATCGCATTTCATTCGACACAAAAGGACCAATTTTATCATCCTCTGAAGGAAACTCCTACACTATGGTCATTGTTGATGCATTCACACATTATGTAGCACTCAACCCAGTACCACATTGTAATGCTTATTATGCTTACACAACACTTTACGAACATTGGATAGCTAAATTCGGATTACCCGAAATCCTAGTTACAGACAACGGTACAGAATTTATAAATAATGAAATCATCACACTATGCCACTTATAAAACATCAAACATAAACCACGTACATCTCATGCCCCTTGGACAAACGGTTTAGTCGAAGGTATGAACCGTTCATTACAAGAATATCTCAGATGTATCATAAATGGAAATGATACACGATACACAGAATGGTCAGCAGATGTAAAATTATTTCCCTTATCATATAATTCACAAATCACGACAACTTTAGGAATGTCACCATATGAAATGGTTTTAAGTCAAAAGCCACGAAAACCAATTATGTTTACAGCAAATGCCCATAAAAATACACAAGGTTATTGCCAACCAAATAAAGATTCAATTTGTTATAACCTACCTTTACACACACATGATGAAGATAATTTTCATCACCCACAAACTCTTAAATTAGCATCCGGCTCAAATACCGAATGGATTTTAAATAGAGATAAAAACACAATGAAATTTACCAAAAAGTAACAAAAAAATTGTTACAAAGGCAAAACATTAACAGCCAAATTATTTCACGCTTTATGCCAGCCACAGATTTAAAAATTGGAACATTTTTCTTAATACCTAATTTCAATACACAAAAAAGAATCTCTAAAAAACTACAACCACTTCAAAAAGGACCATACCAAATAATTGCCAAACCCACTGACGTAACGTATAAACTCACAGATTCAACCAAAAAAGAAATTGTTCAACATCGTAACAATCTATTACCTTACTACCCGAAAGAATACGCATTACGCGAATTAACTCAATTATATTCTTTTACACGTTTAAAAGTTATTCAAAACCATACACATACAGAACAAGAAACAAATGTACAGGACAACGTTCATCATAAACAAAATCAAAAACAAAACACATCTCAAAACAATACGAAAACGCCAAACCCAAAAATATCTCAAAAAGAAAGAAAAAACAGAAAAATGATAGAAAAAATTTTACCACAAGAACAAGTAGAAAAATCAGAACAAAGAGAATTATCACGACTTAGAAATCAACCACGAAAAAATTACAAAACATTCATCCCACAATCTATAATAATAAAGAAAGTTGAATTTCAAAAACAACTTTGATTTTAAAATTAATAATTTGTACACCTCTAAATCATTTTGAAATTTCATATTTTCAAGATAACATGCTGAAACATACGCAACAATTCTAGTTCAAGTTCAGCCAATAGGATTCACTCAAATCCGTCACCTTCTATATCTCTAACACAAACCCCAGCCGATAGATATCAAGCTCCAGGCATATCTATAACTATAACTTTACAACCTCCAGGTCAAAAATAAGCAACTCGCTAAAACTTGACAACTAAAATAAATACTACCATAATATTTCAACCCTCCCCTATCTAATCACGGAAAGATCAACAATTTTTTCCCAGATTAGACCTCGAAAACCCTCCAACCAAGAATGGCAAATTAGCCTAAGGTTAAAAAAAACCATAATCATTTGACCTAAAGTACAAATATTTCAAAAATACCCCAGTTTACCCAACAAATAAAAACAAAGCAAAAAAGACCTCCCGAACACCATAAAATTAGCCTCCAACAATTTTTCACAAAACTCAACCAACTTGTCAAAAAATCAATAAATAATCCGACCACACTTGAATCTCGCCCCAGAAAACAAAAAAATATTCGACGAACGAATCATTTCTTAAATGCTTTTCTCTCTAACAGTCGATATCTTAAAAGATACAATCTTAAATCTTTTCATAAAACTTTTCATTCTGCTTAAACTTTTGCTAATACTTTTTATTGAAACTTTTGAAGCCTTAATAATCCTTTTAATAATTTTTTGCAATATTTTTTAAAATTTTCTACTCCCTATTTGAAATATATCTCCAACTTTCCCAAATGATTAACCACATTCACAGGTACGATAATTCAAAGTCTATTTAAATGATACGAACAATTTTTAGTAGAACAGATTTTTTTTACTATTCGTAATTTTCATCACATTTTTATCATCCCTTATTATGACAATGTGCAAATGTGTAAAAAAGGCAATAGTCACATTCGCCTTAGCAACAATTCTTTTAAATCTTTTCATCGAAGAATATTACAATAAACATAAATCTTCCCACTAAGAAATAAATAAATCAAACACATTTCCAAAATTGCTAACCAACCACCACCAAAACAGTCTTCTCCGACATTCTCCCAAGAAAACCCAACCCTACCTACAACTACCCAAAACCCCCAAACATCCACACGAATTTCTTTTCAAGATAACCCATACACTTTTGAAGAACGACACGCTCGCTTATCTGAACCACTAGAACCAGTTCAGAGACAAGCATCCCTAATTGAACCAACATATAATTTATACCCCACATTACCACAAGACTTAAATAGAGTAAGACATATTAGTCAAAATCAAAATACAGTTGAAATAAATAGACAAATTATACATCCACGAAGAAACAGAAATTTTCAATCCCCCAGAGTTCATTTTGATATACCCCAATCACCAACACCAACTACTTCAGAAATTTCAAGTAGTACATTACCAGAAACCTCCATACTCCTTTCACAACATAGCACCTCCAGTATACCCTCAGATTACTGAGGTTCAACACCGACATCTGAACAAATACGTGAAAATCTTTTTAACCCCCCCAATCCCACCGAACGCCTACCATATTGGGCAACTCACTCATATACACAAGGCGAACCAAACATAGTAAATGAACCAATAAATATTTCTACAGATACATCACCATCATCATTACCAGAAACATTATCACTCTCGTCAACACCATCATTAAGTCAAATTTCACCGACACTTTTCCCTTTAAATTTTCCAAACAACCTCGACGCTAGATATCGAGAACAGTTATCATCAAACATCCCTTTACAGTTAGATTGGAATACTTTCGTACACCTCCCCCATTATTTGGACAACATCACGAAAGTAACCGACTCCACAATTGGGCACTCAATAGATAACAATATAGACAAGATATCCACGAAGATATTCGAGAACATAATATTCAAATACTCCAAGAAAATAGTCTCCAATTAAAATTTGAAATCACAATCAGACTTAATAATTTTGTTCAGCATCCCTACCCATTAAATCCACCAAATATAATCGCTACCACCATTTATAACGACTGAAGTAATATATAAATACGATAGATATACAAAAAACACAATTGGTTACATAACATTTTATAACCCATTCTCCGGATTATCATACACATGTATATTCTAAAAACTTTAACATTTCAACACATCCTTTTCCTAATCTTTTCCGACCAAAACACAAATCCATCTCCTCGCACAGGACCTCAGGATTTATTAGTAACACACTATGATTGAGAAGAAAACGACCAAAAAACACTACACAAGTATGCAATAAATCAAGTAACACAATGCGAAACAGAACCACAAGCTATAGAAACTACAAATGTAATAGCAACATTGTATTCAAAAGCCCGAAAAACAACAGTCACAGGATATTATTTTACAGCAACATTTTCCGAAAATAAAGTACATTGTTCACAAGTTTCCAACGGAAATAAAAACCGACTTGATCACGAATCATTTTACCAGAGTAACATAGAAAGACTTTTACATCTAAACCCCGACGATTGTAAAAACAAACTACTCAGACTAAACATCACAAGAAATAGAAACACAGACAGGAAACTAGTAAATTTCCAAGTCTTTGCCGATTCTGTACACCAAGCACAGCTTGAAAGATATCAAGGACATATAAAATTAGACAAAAAATACCCATACAACGGCGCACACGGAAGACTAACTTATGACATACACGATAAACACTGGATACCACACATTGGAATAAATGACCCCTCAAACTGCAAAGCAGACACAAAAAATAAAGGATATCAAGAAATAATGTTTTTCGATTGGAAAATACACTTTGAAAAAAATACAACCCACAAGAGATTTAACTGATAACACCATGATCTATCAAGGAATTAGATTGCCTTGCAAAATTGATCAAGGTTATTGTGACCCTACAACAAGAACCCAAGCAACAATTGTTTGGTTTCCCGAAGATACATGCACAACATTTCAAGTAGCAAAAGTACACGCTCGAATGATAAATATTCATGAAAAGTATTTTATTGAATCAATTCCATACGAACAAGTGAACCCATTTCGTAAACAAAGCACTGATTTTAAAAACATTCATGATATAGAAAGTAAATTAACACGTTTTCAAGTCTATCAAGAAACAGAATTTGCATGTAAATATAGCAATCCACTTTATAAAACACAATACTCTGAAATACTTGTCGAATACGAAAAAGGTTTCGACATGACCACTGGAAAAACAAAATTTGACCCCTATGCCACAAGTCATCCTATTAATGAAGGAACATCATACGTCCCAGTTAACTTTTATAAAAGCAAAGGTCAACCTGGTGGAAAACAAAAACCATATGACAGTAAAAGCACACGTTTACAAGAACTGTCACTAATGAATAGCACCTACTTTGGTAATATTCATTACGATATTCACTTAGACATGAAATTAGACTACACAATTAGTAGAATTTTCCAAGAAATGTCACTTTCTGAATTAGAAACACTTCATAAACTATGCGAATTAGAAAGAACACAAACTTTACAATCACTCGCATTAGCAGTACTAAAAATACCTTACGCAGGATACTTATTATCAGGAAACAGATCAAATTTTCTTGATGACGAAGGAAAGATTTTATGGTTTTATACTTGCACCAAAAAAGTATCACCATTATATGTTTTTGAAGATAAACGTTGTTATAAAAGAATCCCCATATTCTATAAAAATAAAGTACATTTTGTTGACACACTTTCAAGACGAACATATTTTTGGGATACCGCAGTCCCATGTGGATCAGAATATAGCCACAATGTAGTACAATTAAACCCTGATGAAGGTAAATACTACCTACTTACACCGTATCCTACATTAATGCAACCACTCAAAAAATTTTCACCCGAAAGCATCAGAGCTATCGCTCGTAACCCAAATATTGATTTACAATCAATTGAAATATATTCTAAATCTGATTTACAACATCACATTAGAACACAACAGTTTCAAGAATTACTAACACAAATGGACAGAATACAGCGACAACCAATCGACCAGAATTTAAGAAAACTTGCCGAAACCGCAGGATTTGCAGAAATTTATACAAAAGACTATAGCGGATATTTTAAAGATACCAAAGATTACATATATTTAATCGGTGAAAAATATAGACCACAAGATATTTCATCCATAAATATTTTCAATTTTGTCACCCTAAAAAACCAAATTCTCGCTTTTCTAGGATGGCCCTATTACATCTTAGAAAAATTAACTATCATATACGCTATGTTTTTTTTTATAGGATTTCTTTTCTCACTGTTAAAAGGAATCTAAAACACATGCGCTATACAAACACAAGTAAACCGACAAGCAAGTGTAGCACGTATACTATTTGCAAGATTTTTTGAAATTTTTTCATCATCAATCAATGAAATACTTCTAGATGCACAAATAAAAGAATAAAATACAAAAATATCCACAAGACAAAACAAATACGACGAAGAACATAATAATGTAGATATAACACCTTTTGCACCACAGATACCAGCCCTACCACAAAACCATCCATTATCATTAGTTCCCCGAAATTTTAGAAACCTAGCAATCACAAATAATCCAAATTTTAGACCAAATACAACACATAATGATAATACATATAAACAAATTATCGAACAACCTCACACCACCACTTTTCAGTCTCAAAATAATCATTTTTTTTAGCGCACGATGAGCCGACAACTTGGATCCCTCCATCGCTCAAATTCCCAACCAGCCAACCTCCAAACTCAAATCCCAATTATCCCACTTTTTGCTTTCCCGCCACCCGATTCTCCAATTATTAATATACCATCAAGCACGAATTCTGATACTAACTCAGATATTTCAGTTTTTCATACTATCTCACAATTTAATAACTCCAATGTAGAAACGCCCGACGAAATTGCAGAACCATCTCCCTCTACCCATACCCAGACCAACTCCTCAGTTTTTTCGAAACCCCCTTTTCGACCCATCCAATCCAGTCATCCACTCCCATCTCTTTCCACTCCTTCTTACGCTTCCCAAGTAACCCCAACCTATTCTCCATTTCATTCCGACAGATAACATAATAATTCTCCAGGTACCATCCAAATTTCCGAAGAACTCGATAATTTTATTAGATTACAACAACAATTAATACCCCCCAACACTCTTACAATACATCAACTATCATCCACAAGAACATCCTCAAATCCACCATCTCCTACACACTCTTCAGCTTACATTCCATCATTAGCTCAGTCATCCACATCCACTGAAACACCTACCAGTACTAACCGAGCTTACCGCACTTTTAAACGAAAATTCCCAACTCACCCATTCCCAACCAAACCCGGAACAGCCCGAGAATATATCAACCACCCGGAACACACAAACACGAAAAATTTTCTTGAAATCACCCTACCCTCATTTCCGCAATATACATTAAATACACCTACCATTGCTAACAAAACACGAAATTTTATTGATGAGCACGTTTTAATGCCAACACTTCATTGGACAGCTTAATATAATTATACTAACCCCCTTTGCCTACCATTAGCTAACATTACTGAAAATATCGAGAAAAACAAAAATATTATATATAGACTCACCACATCATTAACACCTCAACAATTTACTTACGTTGGTTATAAAAAGTTATTAAAAACATTCACCGCACCGCGAGCCAACGATTTTTCAATAGAATACTACGATCATAATATCATCCGTCCTAACCAAGATCAATTTTTAGATAAAGCTCGCTTCGCAAACCCGCAACTAACCGAAAATTTTTTTATTAAAACATCATACGTATTTACACTTAATATTTTTGATAGAAGGCATGATCATATTATTTCAGAAGCACTAGTTGATATACAAGCATATGAAAGCTTCTATGATAAATTTCAGTTATTTTCACTAACCTTTCATTTTCTTTCATCACAGGAACGCGATTTGCACTGTTCCCGCGATATAATGTTACGCACTAAACAAACGCATACTTATACATGTTATCGTTTTATACAAAATCATTTTGATTTACACACCCCATCAAGACAACCCCACCATCGTTTTCAGTTTCTTAACTCAAAATACACGTCACCATTTTTCTTAATTTTACATATTGCACTAAAAATACTAACCTCCACGGTATCCTCCGCAACTATGACCCAGTTACCCAAATGTATATATTCTGCCCCGTCAGAGAGACCTTCAATGATGAAGAATCAAGACCCTTCGTTATCCCGCATGAATTTATACAACCTATTGAAATACCCATATTAGAATTTATTCACAAAACTAAATTTAATAGTAAAATCTATAACCTCATCCAAAACACACCTTATGAGTTCGCAGTAGGCACAGAAGAACTAAACACCATCAAGGCACTTCAATTGCTTTGGCCACTGCTACAAACTAAAAATGTCATACGCATACTAGCCAAGTTACTAACAACATCCGACATGATTCGCGACATCTTCCCCCACGGCTTTTTCCCAGAAGACTAAGGTAAAAATAAATTAAAATAATTTTAACTAATAAATTCAAATTTGTACTAACCATTTTCTATCAATGTTTAATTTATTCTTTTAATCTTCACACCACAATCATCTACAAAACAGAAAAAGACAAATAAAAATACAAACTTGTTAAATTATATTCAAACTCATTAATCTTTCGCACTAAGTAATGTAGTAAAATTCATACCAAATGTAGTAATTTCATTTATAATTTTTTTCCCCACGAAGCAGTAAAATTAAATTACGATGAAAATTTATAATTTTAAACTTCCCCAAAAAAGCAGTAAAATTCAAATTCTATGCAATAAATTAATAAAATGAGAAAGCAGTACTAACCTTTTCAATATTTTCATTCATTCGCACAGGAATTTTATCCAAACTCGCACAGCTCCCCCACGAAGAATTGTATAAATAATGATTTTAAGTTTCAAGCTTTCACTATCAACAACTCTAACACGCGATAACAAGTTTCAAACTTTCCTTTAACCCGGTTGGAAAGGAATTATATACTAAACCAAACTAACCAATGCAGCTTACTAAACACCACAAATCATAAAATAACAGCATGACTAAGAAAAGAAAACCAACGGTACCCAAACCGGATTAACCCAGTTTAGAACTGGATAATTTATTCTTTTGAAGACTATTATAAGAGTCTAAGAAAGAAATAATAAAACACAAAAAAAACGCAAGACAAACCCAAACCAAAAACAATTTGATTTTCGAAAAAGGACACAACCAAAGTAACATAAGAAAGACCAGAAAGAAAACCAACATAAAATGTTATCACATAACAGGACCCCTCAAAGAAACAGCATGCAATCATACTCCCACTCCTGGCCTAACCCACCAGAGAAGGACGTCCTGAGCATGTTTATAGCCGGCCTAACCCACCGCGCTACACCCACGCTTTGTTACCACACTTCAATTTTTAATAAGAGGTACTCAAGGGTGAGTAACTCTTCAAAACTGAACTAAAATAAAACGCTTTTGTGAAAACGACTAACTAAGATGATGATTAAGAAACCAAATTAACAAAAAATTATAAATTGTAAATCATACTATGCAGTATATAGATCATACACAACAATAAAGACGAACATCCAAAGACTAGACGATCCCATCACACTCGAACAAAAGAATGGCTAAACACAACCGACATGCCGTCCACACACGACTCAAAGGATTTAGAGTACGACTTGACTTCGCAGAAAAGGACTTCATTGAACTAGACCAATGACCACCTCGATGTTCAAGTATACGTACAGATCCGAGTTACAAGGCATCCCTTCCAAACACGATTTTTACGCCATTCCCAGACGAGGCTGCACACCAAACAGTTCTCTACTAATACATAAAAATCTGACATTGCAAACCATTTTGAAATCGGATTGATTTCATTGGGGATCACAGTCGAAAAAATGATGTTCGCCAAATACCAACGTTCAGCATCCATCCTTCAATTGCAGAAAGAAAGATAGTTCTAAAAAACTCTGTAAACCCCGGATGGTTGGAACCTGATTTAAACTACAATTTATTCTTGAATAAATTAGATATTTTACACTGAAAAATATTTAATATTAACCAATCATAATCCATTCAACTAACAACCCACTTATTTGTAAGTGCTGAAATTACTTGTAATTTCAGCACCAGAGAGATTTGAATTTAACTTAGAAATTAGTTACCTCTCCAAGAGAACTTCAGTAGTTGCAATAAGCCAGTATACTCTAGATCTTTTGAGCCTAGCAGAGACTAGTTAAACACCCTGAGACTAGTAGATATAAGAGTAAGATTAGGATCGGTATTAGACTAAGAAGTTGCACGAATCTATCCGGCCGAAAATAAGATAGCGTGACGAGCAGACGGTGTACCCTATCCGAAATTACTCTATGAGTTAACCTCAAGGACATAACTCACTACGCAAGCCAGGACAGTTTGTTCTAATTCAACTAATCCTTATAACTTCTTTAAAAAATGATTAGATTTGTCGCCACAAAAAAAACTATGCTAAGTAATTCATTGGCTCTTTTTCCTACTCTCACCCCTCCTCACCTGCAAAATTTTACAAGTAAAAATTTTAATCACGTTGTTTGGCTCTTTTGCCTCCCCCCACCTCACACAAACATAAATTTTATAGTCTAACGAGTGGTTTTACAAGGTTAATTATGAAGACCACATAAGTTTGTTATGGCCTAATCAGTCTGCATGTCAATGAGTATGAAGACCAAATATGTTTATCGTGGCTTTATTAGTCTGTATGTAAATTTTCATAACAATCAGACAATGTGGTCAACAAATTTACATGTAAACATGTGCAGGTGAGGGGGGGGGGAAGGAAAAAGAGCCGTTA
>NW_026971184.1:0-43913 GCF_963678635.1 Symsagittifera roscoffensis
TTGTTGTTGTTGTTGTTGTTGTTGTTGTTGTTGTTGTTGTTATTGTTGTTGTTTAGTTGTTGTTGTTGTTGTTGTTGTTGTTGTTGTTGTTGTTGTTGTTGATGTTGTTGTTGTTGTTGTTGTTGTTGTTGTTGTTGTTGTTGTTGTTGTTGTTAGTGTTGTTATTGTTGTTGTTGTTTTTGTTGTTGTTGTTGTTGTTGTTGTTGTTGTTGTTGATGTTTTGTTGTTGTTGTTGTTGTTGTTGTTGTTGTTGTTGTTGTTGTTGTTGTTGTTGTTGTTCTTGTTGTTGTTGTTGTTGTTGTTGTTGTTGTTGTTGTTGTTATTGCTTATTGTTAAGAATTTTGTTGGTAATGTTGATGTTTTTTTTGTTTGCGGTTGCTTTTTTGTTGCTGCGGATAGTGTTCTTTTTGTTACAATTATTGATTTTGGCGTTGTTTTTGGCGATTAAACTATGAGAAGAACTCATTTTGCTCAAATGCTTAGACTAAACTAAAGATGCTACACTACTTGTGTTTTCTTACATAATTGGATAGCTTCTGCGCGTGATATATATAAGTCTTTCTGGCTTGCCGTTGGTTTTTCAGAATCAACTTTCATCAGTTTTCCTCGCAATCACTTAATCCTGATTAATTATTCAATAATTTTCTTTTTGCAAATGTTGCCTTGCGCGTGATATTAATAAAATTTTCTGGCTTGCCGTTCGTTTTTCAGAATCAACTTTTATCAGTTTTCCTAGCAATCACTTAATCCTGATAAATCGATCAATATCTTTAATTTTGCAAAAGTTGCCTTAGGTTTTCTGTAGTACTGAGCCTTTTTTCGTTTCCTTGAAATTTTGGGACAAAATCAAAAAGTCATGTCAGTTTTTTTATGAAACTTGTTTGTTGAAACAAAAAATTGTTTTTCATAACTGTTACCTGATGAGACTAAATAACTTACCACAGAGATTTTTTCCGTCAATTTGAAATTCGACGTAGTCAACAGGTGGTGGTGGTGGCGAACATTCTTTGAAAAACGTAAGAATACATTTGGCAGCGGTCATTGAAACTTCTGCGATTTTTTCTGTGACCATTTGTCCAATTTTCCAGGTTTCTACTATGGCGTCTCCAAGTGGCGTGAACGTTGGGAAATCATCTAGATCTAATTTAATTGCTTCTTCTAAAAAAGAATAGATGTAAAGGTAGTTTAAAAAAAAACTGAATCATTTCTAAACTGATATTCTTAACCCAAATATAAAAATAACGCTTTCATGAACCAAAACAGAAAAAAAAACAAAGAAGGTGAACAAAATAAAAAAGTTTTAATTATGTCAAACGAGATTCTGTTTATTAACTGAACTCGGATAAGGTTTATTACATCTATTTTGCTACTTTTTTTAGGTATTGAGAATCGCAGCCAATCTTTGAAAAGAATCATGGCTTCAATCAATCGTTTCTGCGCTGGTTCAACACCAACATCTGAACCTAAATTTTTCTCCGATTGAACAATTGAAAATGTGAAAACGAAACACGCTGCATTCCAACAACTTGATCAGTTAAGAGATTACTTAGCACAAGCTTGCAACTTTATGTAATCTAAGTCTAACTAGTGTGGCAAAATAATAAAATTATCACGAGTAATTAAAATAATTTTGTTTTTGACGAACAGATATTGTGACGAACTGACGATGCACCTTATCTGAAATTACTCTATGAATGAGCCACCAACTTGAATTCATCTGAATCAGGCAACCAAGAAAACCGAACATACCTTTAAAGTTTAGGTTTAGCAAGTACAAAATAAAAATAAGATCAAAATCAAATTGCAAAATTTGAACAGAATTGAAAGCTTAAGGAGCTTACCTCCGCGTCTCAAAAAGTCCAATCAATTCAAAAAAAATTTATTCAAGCTTATACCAAGTCAAAACTCGAACAGCGGATCGATCTTCTACATCGCAAAACAAAAAGCAAAAATCGTTGATTATCTCTCTACAATGTCATCGATGCAGTATATTTTCATTCACCGGAATGATTTACATTTCTTGTAGTAGTAAGGTTCATTCCAATTCTATAACTCTCAATGATATATAATAAGTGATAAAATAAATAACAAACCATTTTAGATCAGTCGCGTCTTCTTGAAAAATTGCAATAACCTTAAAAATTTATAACTATGAAAAAATTCATGAGACAAAAAAAACAATAAAAAAATAGCTAATAAATTTTTATCAAAAACGTAAAAAGTTTCCTGCTTCTCAAGGACTTTGTCTTCTTTAACCTTGAGATTTTGTTTCTTGATCTAAAACATAGCAATAATCTTTCAAGAAACTAACCTCATTTATAATTTATATTCTAACCTTTACTCCAAAAATTAATCTCTTATACACATCTTGTCAAGGCCTTCAAGGTTTTTTTTAAACATATGAATATTTCTGGATTTTTAAATTGTTAACTTAATTTCATTTTCAATTTTTTTCACAAATTGATCAACTGAGTTCCATTGGATCAATTAAATAAATTTGTTTTCCCCCTCCCCCTCTCAATACTAGTCTCTGAGGACCTCAAACTCTGATTCATTCTCCAACTTCGCAAACCACAAACGAAAATTAAGTAACTGAAATTTTTCAAAAACTCCTGTTACTCATTCTTCATTTGAGAACCTCCTCTTGACTGACCCAAGCTAAAACAAATTCAACTACTTTTTCACGAACAACCGTCTATTCAACTTAATCTATCACCCAGGATGAGAATAACGTCACAAAAATTGAAAAGATTTACTGTTTTAGAAATTAAAAATACGAAAACTTTTGATTTTTGCACCCATCACTCTAATCCTTATGTCAAGAGATAATTTAGAACAAACAAAAAAGAACACTCCATGAGTGTTAATTAAAGACGAATTAAACGTTCTTGCAATAACACAGCATAAACAAAAGACAAGATACAACTGATCAAAAAGCAAACAAAAATGAAGTCATTTCTCACTGAACAAAAAGTAATAATTGAATCAGGATTTTAACATAGTTTCAAAATTTGACTCAACTACAACATAAGGATTCCAAAATTTTTGAGATTTAATCCACGACAATTTAAACCAGTGGACAATCAAAGTTTTTTTTTCAGACTCAGAAACATCAACATCCATCAGAAGGCGAACGCAGGATGAATAAAAATTTCTAATCCCAAACCGGTAGGACTCTAAAATTGCAATCAACCAATGCAACAGAACGAAAATACACATTAAGTGTAGTGCCGGTCAAAAAATATTCAACACAACAATTAGTTTTACTATAACTCTATCCTCCCCTTCTCTATCAATCCAAAAAGCGATCTCGCTATAGGACAAATACAACTTTGGCCTAACATATTCTGAACTTTTTTCCAAAAAGAAAATAGCCCCTGTAAACAAGAGTTTTTGAAGTAAAAGTCAGAAGATAAGA
Organism: Symsagittifera roscoffensis; assembly: GCF_963678635.1. Taxonomy (NCBI): domain Eukaryota; kingdom Metazoa; phylum Xenacoelomorpha; order Acoela; family Convolutidae; genus Symsagittifera; species Symsagittifera roscoffensis. The sequence goes on from NW_026971184.1 coordinate 3,419, forward strand.
ACTCAATCAGTGCCTTGCAGGCATCAAAAAAATCACTTCGGATTACGGCATAAAGCATGTCTCATTATGGATTAATTCCAACACAGTTTAGATATATTTTCGCAGCTAAAAAGGCTCTGTTAGAACACTGATTGGTCTCATGTATAATTTTTTTACCTCACAAGAGATAATTAAATTGCACCAAATTGAACCCTTTCAGTACACAAGGACTAGTTAAGGGTAACTCCACTCGCAACTGATGCAACATCTCGAAATTATACCGCATTGTTTAAAGAAAGGACCATTAAGATTAGTTTAAAATCAACGTATATAAGCTCACAAGAAACCTTCAGCAGAACTAAAAGTCTAACACAACAAGATATCGAAACTTCATGACAGTTTTTATTAAGGAAAAAGTCGATACTCTGATAATAACGACACAACAAAGTATCTCTACTACCTATCCAACAACTGCAACTCCACACAAAAACACAAGACTCATTTTCTCACCAGTGAAATTACAATGAACAGTCCAACCATCTGTCGTTGAAAAATATTTACAAATGGATCATCAAACACATGCACCAAGTCTAACAAATTATCAGTTAGAAAACAAATACAGCCAATCGGAAACAACTTTGAAAACCATAGTTATGGTTTTTCACTAATAATGACAAAATATATCCGATAGCACGACCAATACCTACAATGTAAAGCCAACACCTTGATTATCATTAGACCCAACAGATACCAAAAACAAAACCGCAATCTGTAGTGATCATTAATAAAGTAAAAACTTAGACAGATCGCAATGAACATTTTTTTTTAATTTTTTCAATTTTCGTGAATTTTTTCACAAAAAAAACAGTTTAGAAAAAAAATTATAAGAAACCTACCATATCGATTCTGAGGATGGAGATTACTTGCATCAAAATCAACTACCTTATAATACTAATCAACGAAAAGTCACTGGAATGATATAGATAGGCCAGATGCTTTTTTTCAACCTGAAAATTTTTTGAAAATTTTCGTGAACTCCAACAACCAAGACAATCTTCTGAAAGACAAAACCTGGCATTAGCTTGCATTCACAATAACATACAAGAACTCATGATTACCAACCCGAATCTATGAAAAATGAACTCCCGTTACCATAATATTTTCAACAGCATGGAAAAAATCAGCTAAAGATTAATACACAAATGCCAAATACATCAGAATCATTTCAATTGACGATTAATTCATAACTTATGGGTGGATCACTTTTAACATCTTTTTTTTCGGTGCACTATTATACCATGTTTTAAGTCCCTCTACACCAAACCAATAGGGTATAGTTTTCTCAATGTATGAAGATATCTTTGTAATTTTGTTCTAAACCATTTGATTTTTATAGTGAAATTTTGAAACTATGCTGGAACCTAACTGAAGCTTCAAACCAAAAATAATATTATTTCAAAAAAACCTAAATTAGTATGATTTGTTTTATTACATTTGAAAGGTCAAATAACATATAAATCATTATATCGTATAAAATTTTACAACAGTTTAGTTTTTAAATTTACAAGTTCAAAGGCTTTGTACGTTTTCCATATTCAAGTACTTCCTTTTTTGGTTAAAGTAACTGAAATTTTTTTTGGTTTGTTCATGTACTCCTACTAGGTATTTGGAGGTTTTGAATCGGCGATTCCTCGAGTTCAATTTTACAGCTTCATCAAGGACTCGTGTGTATTTGGACATTGGTCCAACCCCATTATCTTCTAGCTTTCTTTTGTTGAATCCTTTGGTACTAAGCTTCAGTTTGTCGCTCTTACTATCATCGCAACATTGCGTCTTGATGCACAGGCACAACATTTCAAAACAGCGCAAATCTTCTGTGAACAATATGTGTCCTCGTTTGTCATGCTTTTTGTGAACAGCGCTTCATGTTCGTGGAAAAAAAATTCTTCTTTGCTTCAGCTAAGATGTCATCTCTTCAACCATTCCGACAATTTAAGGTCCACTGAGCTTTCTCTGGTAATATACAATCGTTAAGGTTTTTTACTGCTAATACTAGATACAAAGAGTCCGTGTCCACCTCCAATTCTTCAAAATTGTTCTCATTGCAAAATTTGTGGCAGAAATTGTAGTAGAACTCCAACATTCTACGTTTGGCATATTAAAGAAAACAAAACCTACAAAAATGGTCATTTTTGTTCATTTGTTAACTTCTATAGTTCTACTTCATATAATTTTTCTTTCACTCAATCGCTTGAAAATTTTCAAATTTATTGGTTCGTGTGTCGTCTCATCGCCGAGATTTTTGTCAAATTTCTGAAATTTGTGCATTGAAGTCCAGATTTAGATAAAAGTTTAAAAAATATGTGAAGATTGTGCCATTTTTTTAAAATTTAAAACTGGAAAACATTCGTTGTGGTTTTTTCAGCAAATCTTTTTCTCCGTCGTAGTTTTTCATGTATTCTCCACTATCGTTACGCAGACATCATTTTTTTTAATAATGGAAGAAAATTTGGAAATGTGGGCTTCAACTCGCCGGGAACTATTGAATCACATTGCACTTAGCCAAAAATTGATCCGTTTTTTGTTTCTTCAAGTAAAGAATCAAGAGATACTTTTAAAATCACACACCACGACTCATACAACCATATTTCCTGAAATTTTTGACTCCTTTCTTTTATGTACTCTCGTGTGAACTCATCCATTTCTCGCTTCTTAGTTCTCCTTTCAAAATCCTCTTCTGACAGTGATGGACGCGTTTCTTGGCTTGAGCAGAATTGATAGTAGCAACCCATAGCTTCTAATACCGTTTTACAATGATCGCAGTAGCCATCAGCATGGAAACAGTCAATAGTCTTCTGCTTCCAGGTTGAGTAAAAAAAACTCTCAATTTTACACTCTGGTCTCAATTTTTAGAAGGAGGACATAACCATGTTCTCAAAATTCTTATTTTTGGTATTTCGAGCTTTGAGACAATCAGTTTCAGAGCCAAACTCTCATCTTGTGATAAGTCCGGTCGGCATATCTCGACACATCCAGAATGAATATAATTGGCTAATGTCAATTCCGACTTTTGACTTGCAAACATTCGAAGAGTTACGAATATAGGTTTGATCAGACACAGTTTTTCGCATAAAAGCTATTGATGGACCATCTGTCATATCGTTTCTATTTTTCTCACAAGAATACATATCTCCTTCGATGAACGGTAGAATTTGTGATTTGTCGAATTGTGTAAGCAGTTATTTGCACGACTTGGAAGCGTACATCCCAGTTCTAGCATGTCAGTTGCCTTATCATGGTAAAAGCATGTAAATTTTTGCATAGAATCAAGAGCAGGAACAACATCTTTTTTCATTAAGCCAACGTAAGTAGTTTTTGAAAGTCAGCAAGATGTGTTGTTCCCAGATGCTTTTCAAATCAGAGTATTTTTGAAACGTGTTGGTAGAACTAAGTGAATAGTTAAGTTTTTCAGCGCACTTTGTTGATCAGTTCCTCCGTTAACAGTTTTTGGTACTCGTTGATATCTTTCTCGAGAGGTTTGTGATTTCTCAGTTTGCTGAAAAAGTCTTCAAAGGGGGGATTTCCGTACAGTCTAGCTTGTCGGAACTGTCAACCATTCTTAGGGGAAAAACTTTTGGTTTAACTTGCTTTATAGGCTTTCAGAAACGAACCCAATGTTGTTGCTTCTCCAAGAAACTTCATTATGTCCAGAAACTGTACGTCTCCAAATTTGAAAAAAAAACATTAGCTTTCTTAATCACTGTTGGTTCAATTGCTTTATCCTAAATAAGGTTTGGAAACTAATAAGAATTGATAAGGTTTAGATCGTATATCCCACCATTGAGTCCAAAATATGGCAAAATGTACATTCATCTTCATACTTCATGTCTTTTAGTTGAAGTTCTGGTAATGAATTTATCAAAGATCTTTTGACAGTGTTATCGATGTCTTGATATTCGGTTTTCATTTGTAGTTTGCGTTTTTCAACCAGAAGTTCTGGAAACAAAAGCAATGTATAGGTGTTCTGGATCTTTTTCAAACAAGAAAACTGAATCATCTTGCAGACTTGAAGACATTGAGACAGAAATAGGGACATGTTTTCCAATCCAAGTAATTGTTTCGGTTGTCTTCAAATCTTTTGTGGGAACACAAAATGATTCGAAGTCAAAAACTGCTACATTGCTAAACAATTCCTGATCTCCAATTTAGTTAAGGTTGAATCCGTCCAGTTTCTCGAAAACTGTTTCCCGTAGTGTGTACGCGTTTTGGGGATAACTAACTCAAACCTGATCTTCACATCTGGTTAGATGTTTTTTAATTACGTCTGATCTTTTAAAGAAACTGTCACAGCTAGCACATTGAAAACACTTGAAGAAAAAATCAAAATCATTGGTTTGAATTATATGGTTGTTGAATCTTAGCAATTTCACGGTTTTCTCAAATTTTCCAACAATTCGCCTCGCTAATTCTCCAACATATTCTTCTTCTTGAATGTCAAAATCGTAAATGATTATGTTACATTCAACTATTTCCTCGACAAGAGTTAATTCATCGGTTGACACCCCACGAAAGGTTTCGGATCGTATCCAGATTTTGATACAAACTCTGTAAACAGCTGGGATGTATGAGCATCGAAGTTACTATGTCCATGGAAACACATCGTTGGCGCACAAAAAAATCAAAGTTGATCAGTGTATGGTTGTTTAACTTTATGAAATAAAAGGCAGTTTACTGAATGGTTTTCACTAAAGACTGGAGTAATACAGAATCTGGACATACCATTTGAATGTTTTAAGTAATGCGGAAAAAAACAGTGACATTTGTGATCAAATTGAACATGCACTTTTTGTTTTGACGTTCTTGAGTGCATTGCTCCACGATATCAAACTTTTCAATTCTTCCCTGGATTGTAATGAAGTCGGCTTTTGTACACAGAAAAAACGATTTTCCAACCAGAGTGTTGTTTTCGTGTGCGTTGTAATACCGATATTCTCACGTTTTGTCATTACGAGCAACAAAACCGAGAGCTATATTTTCTTGCTGCGGAACCCAGCTTATTGAACACTTCTTCAAGCTTCTCGTTGACAATTTGGGTGTCCAATTTCGACATTCGAAAATTAAATACCTTGTCTCCCGTTTTCCATCTCTCTATCCACCAGGAAGTGTTGACAAGTACTCAGCTCCTCCTTGAATTCTCTTCAACTTCCTCTTCACCTTCCTCCTCCTCAACCTTGTTTAAGTCTGCCACAGTATCGATTGGTTTCCGTTATTTCGCTACATGTTCTTTTCTCCGATGTAATTCGAGGAGAGAGTATTAACTCTGACACTCTTTTTTGCAAGACGAGCAAAGCATTGATTGCTTGGAAATTGATGGAGCATGCTTATTGGCTACGTGATAATTCATTTTTTGCTTATTGTTGTTGAAATACTTAGAATCAGGACAAATATAGTCACTTTTTGACAATGTTTGCGGTGTTCAGCTGAATGCTAACGAACATACATAATTCCACAGTCCCCACACTCTTTTTTCGTTTCTGATCAGCGACGGCATCTATAAATGGTAGAATTAATAACTTTAAAAAAAAGAAATTAGTACTTGTAATACATAAAAGGGTAACTTTAAAATGTCCCAAAATTTAATAGATTATTTATGCTTACTTTAAATTGATCAAAAAATTTGAAACTCATTTTCAGTATTTAGTAAGATTTATAGAGGGATTGCTTTTAACGTAAAGAAGATTAGAATGAAATAACATCTATATTTGCTGTTGCCTAGGGAAAACCAATCAGAATTGACTAAGGTTTCAGTATAACTGTTTGTTTGATCTCAACAAACAGATTCCAGCTTTTTCTAAAATTGAATTGTTTTTGTTTTGAAAAAACCTCTAATCACTATTAAAAAACGACTGTTAGTAAACATTTGATTTTCCTCAATTTCCTCTATAAGAAGACGGAAAAAAATAAAAAAATTTGCTTTCTTATTGATTAAATAGTCCAGCAATTGAAAATTTTTCAATTGTCTTGTAAAGAAACTCGAGGAAGCTCAAATATTTTTTGACAGTCATTTTTCAAATGAAGATTAGGGTTTTTTTTAAGTAAGAAAAAAAAAACAATTCAATTTTAGAACAAGCTAAAAATTGTTAATTTTTTTGGACGTTTATATTGTACAGAACTTAGTTATCTAACGGTCTCCTTAGAGAAACCTACTCGATCAAGGAGTTTACTTTTGGTTCACATATTTTGTATCAAACCTTTAAACTAACAGCTGAATTACACATCACTAGGAAAGAAACTTTGTTTATTCATGAAAATCTGGAATTGATCAGAAAATTGTGTGTTAAAAAATGGAAGGTTCTTTTCAATCCTTACCCGGTACCGAAATTTGTAAGAAAAAAGTGCCCAGCAAAGTTTTTTATTTCTTCATTTCTTTAAAGATTTTCAAAGCTCAAAATCCTGCTTGATCAGGTTTGGAATCAGATTTCCAGAGATTTGCTTTGAAAAGTTCAGCAACTTTGAGTTATTCTCTCAAATCTAAATCGAAATCAAATAACCTGATTATCTACTCGACGATCACCAATTGTTTTTGATCACATACAAAAGTTCAAACAACTTTGGAAATGCTACTTGTATATTTTTCGGTTGTTAATTATGTCGGTAATTTTTCTGATTTGTACAGCAAACATTTTTTGGTCCTTTTTTGCGGTTGCTTTTTTGTATTTTTTTGTAACGTTTAAGCCCTTAAAAGGTTCTTCTGATGGGATACGGCAACTAAAACAAAAGTGAACTTTTTTGTGATTGGAAACAACAAGGTGAAAAAATTCTCAAAATGGAAAATTGTTTCCGATTGGACACGACTTTTATACAAGAATTGGATAAAACAAAATTTGAAATCTGATTGGACACGACTACAATCTAAATAAGGAAAATCAATTCTGATTGGTTAAACCCACGCATTCGAGTTAGAGGTACCCTTTAACTCCTAAAAAAAGTTTTTTTTTTCAACCAAACTCCGTCAACTACCTCCCCTCTCATCTCTAAAAAGCTTAATTTCATTTTTTCTTTCGCCAGCTACACCCTCTCACATCTCCAAATCCTTGTCGTTTCCATTATCTATCTTTCACGCAACTTCTTACTCAAATAGATTTTTTCAGTGCAAAACAGCAACCTCGTGTACTTTGTAGAATTATCACCTGGTCTAGTACAAATTCAAGTGCTAGAAACAGTCTCTGGAGTTTTCCTGACACAGTTGGATATCACAATCTAAGTCTGGCAAATGGTGAAAGTGATACAAAGGGATTTCAACGAGCATCATATAATTAAAAATCCCAGCACAGAGAAACAACTTGGAACGATGCAAATTATAGAGGAAGTGACTGAGTATGTGGAAAAGAACTACCCCGAGATTCCTGACTCAATGTTTGTAGCTCAACCAGTCGACGACTTCCTTTTTCCCTGGGAGGGGGAAGGATCAGCAGAAATCCCCATCACAATAGATGAAAATGGGAGTTTCTCAGAAACAATGACGCCTCAAGACATTCCTCCACAACAACCTCTTCCAGCTCTGCGTTCTATAGAGAGCCTCCAGAACTCTTCTGCTGGTCGAGAGCTCTTTAAATGATTTTTTTCTAATAATTGTTGTTTGGTATCAACTTTGTTCTTTGTATTTAATTGTGTTGCTTCAAGCAACTTATTCGAATGAAAAATGAAATTAAAATTAATAACGCCAAAATCCGGTTTAAACCAACAAAGATTGTTTCAAATGTTTGATTTAATCTGCGCGGGGTTTATTCTCTTTATATGTAATGTAATTTTATATCGATTTTTCAAAATTTTCACAACAGCTTGTAAAATTGATCCACATTAAGAAGCAGCAGTTGCGTGAGCCTGTGACTCTGGTTTAGACACATAGAGACCGGATGAGGGCTCATTGCACAAACTCAACGAGTAAAAAATTGCAAATTTTGCCATACAACGTTTTTGAGGTCTTGTATTGTAATGCTAGCCTTGAACACTCGCTGCAGGCACAAGCCAAAAACATATTTTTCCTGCTGTTCTGACTACATTTTCTCGGAAAAGGAGTTCAACAGCGAGAACATGTAAATAGCAGAGAGCAAGAATTAACTTAAAAAAGTCATAAAAAGTCATAAAAAAGATGTTATAGAAGCAACAGAGAGATACCTGATAGTTTCGAAAAAGTTTTTAAGGAATTTCATGCAGTCTTATATAATTTTTATTGAAAAGTTTTTCCATTTTTAGTCAATTCTAGCGGTAAAATGTCCACTTTTCAATAATTATCCAAAACATGATTTTTTTAACCAAAATTCTCAGAAAGATTGACGATATAAGTAATAAAAAAATGCATACACGTATCTTTTCCATAAATTTTTTAAACCAATTTGATTGAATTTCTTGTATGTTACCAATGCAAAAATGTTGATTTTCGAGTAGATAGTCAAGTTCTTTGATTTCGACTTAGATTTGACAGATAACTCAGTTAGATGAAATTTTCGAAGCGAGTCTCTGGAAATCTTTTTTAGCGATTGCTTTTGTGTATATTCTTACTTATTTGGAATATTTAAGCCCTTAAAATGTTCCTCTGATCGGATAAGACAACTATAACAAAAATGAACTTTTTTTGTGATTTGAAACAACAAGGTGTAAAGAGTCTTCAAAATGGAACTTTGTTTCAGATTGAACACGACTTTTCTAGAAGAATTAATTAAAAGAAAGCTGAAATCTGATTAGATCTAAATAAGAAAAATCAATTCTGACCAGTTAAACCCGCACATTCGAGTTGAAGGTACCCCTAATTCCTAAATCAATTTATTTTCAATTAAACAACCGTCAATTACCTCCTCTCTCAGATCTAAATAGCCTTATTTTTTTTCTCTCACTCAATTTTTTACTCAATTGGTCTTTGCAAAGCAAAACATCATTATCCAGTACTCTGCAGAGTTTTCGCCTGACCCATTACAAATTAAAGAAACAATCTCTGGAGTTTTTTCTGGCTTGAATGGACATCAACCAACATCATATAATTCAAGTTCCCATCACGGAGAACCAACTTGGAACAATTCAAATTATCGAGGAAGTGACTGAACATGTGGGAAGTAACTACACCGAGATTCCTCACTCAAGATTTGTGGTTCATCCAGTCAGCGACTTTCTCTTTTCTTGGGAGGAAGCATGATCAGCCAAAAACCACATCACAATAGATGAAGATGAGGGTTTCTCAGAAATATAGACGCCTCAAAACATTCCTTCACAACAAACACCAGTGATGGAACCTCGTCCAGCTCTGCGTTCTATAGAGAACCTCCAGAACACTTCTGCTGCTCGAAAGCTCTTTGATTGATTTTTTTCGTAAGTAATTGTTGTTTGGTATCAACTTCGTTTTTTGTAAGTAATTGATTTCATCAATTTCAATTTAACATTAAAAATAGTTGAGAAGTTCATGGTAAATAATAGAAAAACAATAGAATTAAACCTAAATTACCTCTCTAGAATTTTTGCCTAATCTAATACAAATTCAAGTGTGAGAAACAGTCTCTGGAGTTTTTCTGGCACAATTGTATATCCCAAGCCAAGTCTGGCAAATGGCGGAAGTGATACAAAGGGATTTCAACAAGCATCATATAATTCAAGTTCCCAGCACAGAGAAACAACTTGAAATGATGCAAGATACGGAGGAAGTGACTGAGCATGTGGAAATGAACTACCCGGAGATTCCTGGATCAAGATTTGTAGCTCAACCAGTCGACGACTTCCTCTTTCCTTGGGAGGAGGCAGGATCAACCGACAACCCCATCACGAAGATAAAGATGAGGGTTTCTCCGAAACAATGACGCCTCAAAACAAACCTCCACAATAACCATCAGCGAAAGACTCTCGTCCAGCTGTGCGTTCTCTAGAGTACCTCCAGAAACCCCTTGCTGCGCAACAGCTCTTTGATCGCATTTTTTTCTAAATAATTGTTGTTTGGTAATAACTTGGTTCTTTTTAATTAATTAAATGATTTCTTTACTTACAATTGAATTATGAAAAAAGATTAGAACTTCAGGGTAAATCATTGAAAAGCAATTAGAATACATTAGTTTGTATTAGAACCGATAGTTTGTGTGGAAGTTAGTTTCTGGTTAGAAAAAAATAGTGGCGTTTGAGTTTTTTGGTAGCAGTATTTGCTTTGCAATACTTGGCTTTTTCTCTGCTGCTTTCTATTTCAAATTGTGATGAGCAGCGCGGTCTATTAGATTGAAAACTTCGCAATTTGATGAAATACCATTCGGATAAAATATGTGTTTGTACAGACTGTTAAGACAACCAAAAATTTGGTATCATGGTATCTGAACTGAAAACCACCCAATCGTTGTAAAATTTTGATCGAAATATGAATCAATCAGAATTTTGTGGAACTTAAAATTTTCCAAAGAACGGTAAGATTTGTGGGTGGAGACATCAAAAACAATTGGTTACTATCTATTTTTCGTAAAAAGCACTGGAAACGGAAACAAATAGCAAATTTTGACAACCAACTGGGAAGACCTTAACACAGAGCAGTAGCCATCCGGACCAATGATTTGCTGAGAATTGTGGAATGTTCTTTTGCAACTGCTGAGTTGGTCCGCTATTGAAAAAGTTTTAGGCATCGGCGATGAACCAAATTGATTTCTTCAATTTCATTTTAACTTTGAAAGTAGTTGAGAAGTTCAGGGTAAATCATAGAAAAACTATTAGAATGAAACCTAAATTAGCGTTTCGAACTAGCAAACATGTAAAGAAACTTGATTAGTTTTCGCACATATATTAGGAAAAACACAGGAAAAAATACTTGATGGTTTTTACATCTTGTCGGAAAAAACTCAAACGGTTTCAGCACTTTGTAGAAAAAACTGAAAGACTTTTTGCATTTTGTCAAAAAAAGCAAAACACTCTTTGCACTTTGTCCAAGAAAGTTGCTTTTTGCAACCTTTTTTTAAAAAAATTGAAATGTTTTTTGCAGCTTCAAAAAAGTCAGAAGAAACAATACTTCTTGCTGAAGAGTTCGAAGAGATTTTGCAACTTCCTTAGCAACGGTAATTTTTTTTCCTTTTTAAACATGTTTGGTCATTTTGGAAGTAAATGAGAGAAAATGGATAGATTATCAAAACTTTTTTTGATTTTTTTGCTGAAAAATTGACTTGATCACTATATACAAATCCATAAACTTCAAAAACAGTCAATTTCTTTTAACAAATTGAAATAATATTTTGAGTTTTGTACTTTACGAACTCTTTTCAGAAAAACTGAACCGATATTTTTGTGGAAGCTAGTTTCTGGTTAGATTATAAATCGTGAGGTTTGAATTTTTTGCCTCACAGTCTTTTCTCTGCAGAAGAAGGCATTTTTTTCTGTTCCTTTTTCTTTCAAATTGTGATGAATAGCGCGGTCATTTTGATTGAAAACTTCGCCAGTTGACAAAATAACATTCGAACAAAACCTGTATTTGTACAGACTGTAAAAACAATCAATGATTTGGTATGTCAAATGAAAACTAACCAACCGTTGTAAAATCTGGTCGAAAGATGAACCAAGCAAAAATATGTGGAAATTACAGTTCTCCAAATAGAAGTAAAAAATGTGGGTGGAGACACAAAATTTTTCGTTACTATACATTTTTCACTAATAAAATCACTGGAAACGGAAACATATATCAATTTTTGACACCCATCTGGAAATTAGCTGGGTAGAGCTTGACACCTAGCAGCAGCCATCCGGATCTATTATTTTTGTTGAGAATTGTGTAGGAGTTACTGGTCCTATATAAATCCACAATTCTCAGCAAATCATTGGTCCGGATGGCTACTGCTCTGTGTCAAGGTCTTCCCAGTTGGTTGTCAAAATTTGCTATTTGTTTCCGTTTCCAGTAATTTAAAAAAAAAAAAGTTTAATAATTTCATTTGCTCAGGTTGAATTACTTTTTTAATGCCTAAAAATTAAAAGAAACCTTCCTAGCTCTTTCGAGAATCATGTCAGACCCTCGGATTGTCTTTTTTAAAAATTTTTCTGATGACAATTGATATTTTAAAATAAGAATTATGTCAAAGTTATGTTTTTTTTTCCAGCTTGAACAGTTCTTAACATTAAATTATGAAGGTTTTTTTACGCGTACCAAAAACACCGCCAAGAATTTTTGCAATATGCTAAGAAACCCGCAATTTTTTTGAAGAAATGCAATTTTTTCCTTGATTGTTTTATAAGCTATATAAAAATCTAACTTCATTTCTCAAATTAAAGAGCGGAAAACTCAAAAATTTAAGGTAAGAATCAAGTTGAATTGTTGCTTACAAAACTTCTATTTTGATAACTTTCATCACTTTTCCCTATGTTATTACTTTGATTTTTTATTGTTTCTGATCAACAGACATGCAATTTTTTTTTTCTAAAAATTTTCTAAAGGTTTAGTTTTCGAACAAAAATTTCAAAAAGACTATTAATCAAATGTGCAATGAAAATTATACGATTTATTTTGGCGAAATGCTTCAAATTTTTCAACAGAGTACGTCAAAGTGTTTTTCAAAGTGTTTTATTTCTTTAAACAAAATAAGGAATGTGTTTCAACTTTTTCGAAGATATGTGATAAGTGTTTCAATTTATCCTACAAATGCAAAAAGTGTTTCGCTTTTTTGAACAATGTGCAAAAAGTGTTTCACTTTTTTCGACAAAGTGCAAAAAATGCTTCCTTTTTTCCTACAAAATGCGAAAATTTTTCAACTCCTTTGACTTTTTCAATTTTTTTGAGAAGATGCGAAAAGTGTTTCAGTCTTTCCCACAAAATGCGAAAAGTGTTTCGCTCTTATAATCAAAATGTCTCTTTTTTTCCTACAAAGAAGAAAAAATGTTTCTTTTTTTGACAAGATGCAAAATTGTTCCATTTTTTTCCTACAAAATGCGAAAAGTGTTTCACTTTTTTCTACAAAATGTGAAAAGTTTTTCAAGTTTTTTGACAAGATGCTATAAGTGTTGAATTATTTTCGACAAGATGAAAAAATGTTTCACTTTTTTCCTACAAAACCCGAAATGTGTTTCACTTTTTTACAGACTGCAAAAATTATTTGTGTTTTTACTGACAAAATGCAAAAAACCATCAGGTATTTTTTATTTTGTCCAAAATTTTTTATTGTTTTTTTTCTATATTATGTGTGCAAAAAATAAACAAATATCTTAACATATTCCGAGCGCTAAATTATGTTCTATTTGTTTTTCAGTAGTTTACACTGAACGTCTCATCTATTTTCATAAATAAAATGAAAATGAAGAAAATAACTAAAAACAAAGACCGAACTTAATGCCAACATTGGTTTTTATATTGTTTCTGATCAACAGACATGAAAAAAAATTCTAAAAGTTTTCTAAAGGATTAAGTTTTGTACAAAAACATCAAAAAGATTCTTAAATAACTGTGCAAGAGAAATTGTCATCATTTATTTTGGCAAGAAGCTAAAAGTGTTTCACTTTTTTCTACAATACGCGAAAAGTGGTTCAGCTTTTTCGACACAAAGCCGAGTTTGTTTCAAATTTTTCAACAGAACATGATAAGCGTTTCATTTTTTGTTACAAAATACAAAACAAAAACGTTTCAATTTTTTTGAGCAAAATGCAAAAAATGTTTCACTTTATTTGACAAAATGCGAAAATTTATTCAATTTTTTTGACAAGATGGGAATTTTGTTACACTTTTTTCCTACAAGTTGTGAAAATTGTTTTTTTTTCCTAAAAAATGCGAAAAGTGTTTCACTTTTTCTACAAAAAGTAAAAAATGTTCCGATTTTTTTTGGCAAGATGCGAAAAGTGTTTCAGTCTTCCCACAAAATGCGAAAAGTGTTTCGCTCTTATAAACAAAATGCAAAAATTGTCACAGTTTTTCCGACAAATGGCAAAAATGTCTCTTTTTTTCCTACAAAGAAGAAAAAATGTTTCTTTTTTTTGACAAGATGCAAAAAGTGTTCCATTTTTTTCCTACAAAATGCGAAAAGTGTTTCACTTTTTTCTTCAAAATGTGAAAAGTTTTTCAAGTTTTTTGACAAGATGCCATAAGTGTTTAATTATTTTCGACAAGATGAAAAAATGTTTCACTTTTTTCCTATAAAATCCGAAATGTGTTTCACTTTTTTACAGAGTGCAAAAATTATTTGTGTTTTTACTGACAAAATGCAAAAAACCATCAGGCATTTTTTATTTTGTTCAATTTTTTTATGGTTTTTTTTTCAATATAATGGGTGCAAAAAATGAACAAATATTTTAACATATTCCGAGCGCTAAATTAGGTTCTATTTGTTTTTCAGTAGTTTACACCGAACGTCTCATCTATTTTCATAAATAAAATGAAAATGAAGAAAATAATTAAAAACAAAGACCGAAGTTAATGCGAACAGTGGTTTTTATATTGTTTCTGATCAACAGACTTGAAAAAAAAATTCTAAAAAATTTCTAAAGGATTAAGTTTTGAACAAAAACATCATAAAGATTCTTAAATAAATGTGCAAGAGAAATTGTCATCATTTATTTTGGCAAGAACCTAAAAGTGTTTCACTTTTTTCTACAAAACGCGAAAAGTGGTTCAGCTTTTTCGACACAAAGTCAAGTTTGTTTCAATTTTTTCAACAGAACAAGATAAGTGTTTCATTTTTTGTTACAAAATACGAAAAAAAACGTTTCAGTTTTTTGAGCAAAATGCAAAAAATGTTTCACTTTATTTGACAAAATGCGAAAAACTATTCAATTTTTTTGACAATATGGGAAAATTGTTACTTTTTTTTCCTACAAGTTGTGAAAATTGTTTCTTTTTTTTCCTATAAAATGCGAAAAGTGTTTCACTTTTTCTACAAAAAGTAAAAAATATTCCAATTTTTTTGGCAAGATGCGAAAAATGTTTCAGTTTTTCCGACAAAATGCGAAAATTGTTTCTTTTTTTTTCCTACAAAAGTGAAAATTGTTTCATATTTTTTGACAGGATGCGAAAAGTGTTTCATTCTTCCCTACAAAATCCAAAAAGTGTTTCACTTTTTTCGACAGATTGCAAAAATGTCCGTATCCCAGATTAAAAACTTCACCAAAAAGTTATTCATTTGAAATATTGGAAAACCCGTACTTTTTTCTCGAATGTGACTTAAACATAGTCAATTTTTTCTAAATTCTCTAAGTCGTCTACTCTCGAGTTAAATCCATTCTGAAAGATCAAGGATACTTTGCTCACCAGATTGGGAGATTTTTTAATTTTGAGTTTCTTGAAAGTTTTGGCAACAATTTCACACTGGATGCAGTAACTCTCCCGTTCTTCTATGATTTGCTTTAACTTTTGGCATAGAATTCCGATTCTTCTAAAATTTTTACTTTTGTTGTAGAAAGAAATAAACTGTAGGAGAATTGCAAACAAAATGAAAATAAAATTTTCAGCTGTAAATTTTGCTAACATCCTCTAAAACTGTCTAAACTCATTTAAAATGTTTGCAACACTTGGTTGACTTTATTTTTTTTTAAAGTGTTTCGTAAAATAACATTTTTTTTTGTTGACATGAAGCTAGTTTTGAAATGTTTTTTAAAAAGGCCTAATTTCTGAAAGTCGTTCATTTTACTCACAACCTTGGCTGAGTAATTTTATTCAAATTCAAAAAAGTATCAAATAACTAAAACCCACAATTTTTTTCATCAATCTCATCACTTTACAGTTAGTTCTGGAAATTCGATTGGTTATTCTTTTGAGTTTTTCTAGAATTTCAAAAAATCTGAATAACCTAGAATTTAATGTGCAATGGTTTTTAATAAAAATCAAGATTTTAAAATAAGAAATTTCTAGAAATTAATGAATAATGACTTCAAATTTTCTGACGGAAATTTTCTACAACTTTTAGTGTACTATAAAACTTAAAGTTTAGTAATTTCATTTGCTCAGGTTAAATTACTTTTTTAATGCCTAAAAGTTAAAAGAAACCTTCCTAGCTCTTTCGAGAATCATGTCAGACCCTGGGATTGTCTTTTTTGAAAATCTTTCTGATGACAATTGATATTTTAAAATAAGAATTATGTCAAAGTTATGTTTTTTTTCCAGCTTGAACAGTTCTTAACATTAAATTATGAAGGTTTTTTTACGCGTACCAAAAACACTCTCAAGAATTTTCGCAATATGCTAAGAAACCCGGAATTTTTTTGGTGAAATGCAATTTTTTTCTTGATTTTTTTGAAAGTTATGTAAAAATCTAACTTCATTTCTCAAATTAAAGAGCGGAAAATTTAGGGTAAGAAACAAGTTGAATTGTTTGCTTACAGAATTTCTATTTTGATAACTTTCATCACTTTTCCCTAAGTTATTACTTTGATTTTTTATTGTTTCTGATCAACAGACATGCAATTTTTTTTTCTAAAAGTTTTCTAAAAATTTAATTTTCGAACAAAAAATTCAAAAAAAATTATTAATCAAATGTGCAATGAAAATTATACGATTTATTTTGGCGAAATGCTCAAAGTGTTTCAAATTTTTCAACAGAGTACGTCAAAATGTTTTTCAAAGTGTTTTATTCCTTTAAACAAAATAAGGAATGTGTTTCAACTTTTTCGAGGATGTGTGATAAGTGTTTCAATTTATCCTACAAATGCAAAAAGTGTTTCGCTTTTTTGAACAATGTGCAATAAGTGTTTCACTTTTTTCGACAAAGTGCAAAAAAGTTTCCTTTTTTCCTACAAAATCCGAAAAATTTTCAACTATTTTGACTTTTTCATTTTTTTTGACAAGATGCGAAAAGTGTTTCAGTCTTTCCCACAAAATGCGAAAAGTGTTTCGCTCTTATAAACAAAATGCGAAAAGAGTGACAGTTTTTCCGACAAATAGAAAAAATGTCTCTTTTTTTCCCACAAAGAAGAAAAATTGTTTCTTTTTATTCGACAAGATGCAAAAAATGTTCCATTTTTTCCTACAAAATGCGAAAAGTGTTTCACTTTTTTCTACAAAATGTGAAAAGTTTTTCAAGTTTTTTGACAAGATGCCATAAGTGTTTAATTATTTTCGACAAGATGAAAAAATGTTTCACTTTTTTCCTACAAAATCCGAAATGTGTTTCACTATTTTACAGAGTGCAATAATTATTTGTGTTTTTACTGACAAAATGCAAAAAACCATCAGGTATTTTTTATTTTGTACAAATTTTCTATTGTTTTTTTTCTATATTATATGTGCAAAAATTGAACAAATATCTTAACATATTCCGAGCGCTAAATTAGGTTCTATTTGTTTTTCAATAGTTTACGCTGAACGTCTCATCTATTTTCATAAATAAAATGAAAATGAAGAAAATAACTAAAACGAAAGACCGAAGTTACTGCCAACATTGGTTTTTATATTGTTTCTGATCAACAGACATGAAAAAAAATCTTAAAGTTTTCTAAAGGGTTAAGTTTTGAACGAAAACATCATAAAGATTCTTAAATAACTGTGCAAGAGAAATTGTCATCATTTATTTTGGCAAGAAGCTAAAAGTGTTTCACTTTTTTCTACAAAACGCGAAAAATGTTTCAGCTTTTTTTGAACACAAAGCCAAGTTTGTTTCAAATTTTTCAACAGAACATGATAAGTGTTTCATTTTTTGTTACAAAATACGAAAAAAAAAACGTTTCAATTTTTTTGAGCAAAATGCAAAAAAATGTTTCACTTCATTTGACAAAATGCGAAAAATTATTCAATTTTTTTGACAAGATGGGAAAATTGTTACATTTTTTTCCTACAAGTTGTGAAAATTGTTTCTTTTTATCCTAAAAAATGCGAAAAGTGTTTCACTTTTTCTACAAAAAGTAAAAATGTTCCGATTTTTTTTGGCAAGATGCGAAAAATGTTTCAGTTTTTCCGACAAAATGCGAAAATTGTTTCTTTTTTTCCTATAAAAAGTGAAAATTGTTTCACAATTTTTGCCAGGATGCGAAAAGTGTTTCATTTTTTCCTACAAAATCCAAAAAGTGTTTCACTTTTTTCTACAGAATGCAAAAAGTGTTTGAGTTTTTTTTTGACAGGATGCAAAAAACCATCAGCTATTTGCTATTTGTGTACAAACATTCTATTGTTTTTTTTCCATAAAATGTGTGCAAAAAAAAACAAATATCTTAACATATTCGAGCGCTAAATCAAATTCTAATCGTTTTTAAATAGTTTACCCTGATCTTCTCATCTCTTTTCATAATTAAAATGAAAATGAAGAAAATACTTATTACAAACAACGAAGTTACTGCCAAACAACAATTTTTACAAAAAAGTCAATCAAAGATCTGTCAAGTGTTTTGGAGGTTCTCTATAGGACGCAGATGAGGACGAGTTTGTAGCGATTTTTGTAGAACTGGAGGTGTCAATGCCTCCGAGGAGCCCTCATGTTCATCTATTGTGATGGGGTTTTCGACTGATCCTACTTCCTCCCAAGGAAAGAGGAAATCTTTGACTGGTTGAGCCACATATCTAGAGTCAGGTTTGCGGGGGTAGTTATTTCGTGCTCAGCCACTTGCTCCGCGATTTGCATTTTTCCAGGTTGGTTCTCTGTCATGGGTACTTGCATCATATGATGTTTGTTGAAATACCTTCGCATGACTTCCACCATATGCCAGACTTTAATTGCGATGTCTATTCGTGCCAGAAAAAAAGCCAGAGACTGTTTCTCGCAGTTAAATTTGTACTAGATTATGCGGAAACTCAACCGAGTCCATAATGTTGCTGTTTTGCACTGAGAAGATCATTTTGAGCAATAAACTGAGTAAAAGATTAAAAAAACAAGAAAGAGCTGAGAGAAGGGGTTGCTGACGGAAGATACAATAAAATTAGGACATTTAGAGATGAGAGAAAAGGTAATTGAGTGTAGTTTAGTTGAAAATAAAATGATTTTCAATGAGGAGTGAGGGGTACCAACCAGAATTGACTTTGCTTCTTTGGATAGTAGTCGTGTCAATCAGATTTCAGCTTTCTTTCATGACTATTTTCGACCAAGTGCAAAAAATGCTTCACTTTTTTCTACGAAAAATGCGAGAAGTGTTTCGCTCTTATGGGCAAAATGCGAAAATTGTTTCAGTTTTCCGACAAAATGGGAAAAACGTTTCTTTTTGTTTCTTACAAAATAAAAAAAACTTTTTTTTTCTCTCGACGAGATGCAAAAATTGTTTCAATTTTCCTGAAAAGCTGCAAAAATATTTCAGTTGTTCCGAGAAAATGCGAAAACTGTTACTTTCGTTTCCTACAAAATGTGAAAATTGTTCCAAATTTTTTGACAAGATGAGAAAAGTGTTTCATTTTTTCTCGACAAGATGCAAAAAGGTTTCACTTGTTTTCTAGAAAATCGAAAAAAAAGTGATTGAGTTTTACTGACAAGATGCAAAAAACCAAGAGGTATTTTTTACTTGAGTACAAGTTTTCTATTGTTTTCTTTTCTGTATTATGTGTGCAAAAAATAAACAAATATCTTCGTGTGCTAAATTAGGTTTTTCAATTGTTTACCCTAAACGTCTCAGTTATTTTCATAAATAAAATGAAAATGAAGAAACTAACTAATTACGAAGAAGGAAGTTAATGCCAATATTGTTTTTATTTTGTTTCTTATCAACAGACATGAAAAAAGATGCCAAAAGTCTTTCAGTTTTTCCGATAAAAATGGGTAGAATGTTTCATTTTTTCTCCTACAGGTTGTGAAAATTGTTTCTGTCGATAAGATGCAGAAAGTGTTTCATTTTGTTCCTACTAAATGCGAAAAGTGTTTCACTTTTTTTACAAAAAGCAAAAAATGTTTAATTTTTTTTGACAAGGTGCGAAAAGTGTTTTAAATTTTCCGACAAAATGCGAAAAGTGTTCCTTTTTTTTCCTACAAAATGTGAGAAGTGTTTCACTTTTTTGACAAGATGCGAAAAGTGTTTCGCTTTTTCTACAAAATCCGAAAAGTGCGTTATTTTTTAACTGAATCCAAAAAAAATTTCACTTTTTTGACAAGAAGCGAAAAATGTTTCACTTTTTTTCGACAAAAATGCAAAATTTTTTTTAATTTTTTGACAAGATGCGAAAAGTGTTTCAGTTTTTTTCGACAAAAAGGAAAAAATGTTTCATTTTCTCCTACAAGTTGAAAATTGTTTCGTTTTCTTTCGACAAGATGCAGAAAATGTTTCGTTTTTTTTCTTACAAAACGCGGAAAAAGTTTCACTTTTTCTACAAAAAGCAAAAATTGTTTCAATTTTTTCTGACAAGATGCGAAAAGTGTTTCAGTTTTTCCTACAAAATCCGGAAAGTGTTTGAGTTTTTTTGACAGGTTGCAAATAGCCATCAGGTATTTTCTACTTGTATACAAATTTTCCATTGTTTTTTTTCTATAATATGTGTGCAAAAAAAAAAAACAATTGTCTTAACTAAATGCAAAAAGTGTTTCTTTTTTTTCTACAAAATGTGAGAAGTGTTTCACCGTTTTGACAAGATGCGAAAAGCGTTTCACATATCTTACAAAATTCGGAAAGTGTTTAATTTTTTTTTAACAGAATGCAAAAATAGTTTGAGTTTATTTGACAAGATACAATAAAACATCAGGTATTTTCTATTGTATACAAATTTTTCCTTGTTTTTTTTCTATAATATGTGTGCAAAAACTTAACAATTGTCTAAACATATTTGAAGCGCTAAATCAAGTTCTAATTGTTTTTCAATAGTTTACCTTGAACTTCTCATCTATTTTCATAATCAAAATGGAATTGAAGAAAATAATTAGTTACAAAAAACAAACTTAATGCAAAACAACAGTTATTCACAAGAAATGTCAATCAAAGATATGCCAAGTATTCTGGAGGTTTTCTGTAGGAAGCAGAGGAGGACGAGGTTGTAGCGGTTGTTGTAGAGCTGGAGGGGTTATTATTTCCGAGAAGCCCTCATCTTCATCTATTGTGATGGGGTTTTCGACTGAGCCTGTTTCCTTCCAAGGATAGAGGAAATCGTCGACTGGTTGAGACATGAGTGTGGGGATAGTTAATTCCCACGTGCTCAGCCAGTTCCTCCTTCTTTTGCACATCTCCAGTTTCTTTCTCTGTCCTGGGTACTTGCATCATATGATGTTCATTGAAATCCATTCTCTTCACTTCCACCATATGCCAGAATTTGATTGCGATGTCCATTCGTACCGGAAAAAAACCCAGAGATTGTTTCTCGCACTTGAACTTGTACTAGATCAGTCGAAAATTCAACCGAGTACATAAAGTTGCCGTTTTGCACTGAGAAGATCATTTTGAGCAAAAAATTGCGAAAAATAATGAAAAACAAGAGAGAGCTGAGAGAGGGTGTAACTGATGGAATGTAAATTAAAATTAAGACATTTAGAATTGAGAGAAAAGTTAATTGACGGTAGTTTAGTTGAAAATATAAAGATTTTTATTTAGGAGTGATTGGCATCAATCAGAATTGATTTTGTTTCTTTGGATTGTAATCGTGTCAATCAGCTTTCAGCTTTTTTTTATGAATATCTTGTATAGAAATCCTGTCCAATCGAAAACCGAGTTTCAATTCATATATTTGTCACAAAAAAGTTATTTTCAGTTTTAATTGTCGTATCCAATCATAGGACTCTTTTAAGTCTTAAATTCTACAAATAATCAATTATATACACAAAAGCAATCGCAAAAATAAATGACCAAAAATTGTTTGCTGTACCGATAAGAAAAATTGGCTATATAACTAACAAAAGAAAAGCATACAAGTAGTTTTTCTACAACTTTTTTCATCAATTTTGGTGAAATTCTTGAATGTAATCAATGATAAATTGATGAATTTGGAGCAGATAGTCAATTTCTTTGATTTTGATGTATATTTGAGAGGATACCTCGTTATTAAAAAAACTTTCAAAGCAATTCTCTGGAAATCTTATTCCAAACTTGATCATACAGGATTCTCAACTTTCAAAAATCTTTGAGTAAATGAAGAAAAAAAGAACTCTGCTGGGAATTTGTTACTATTTTTGGAGTCGGGTAAGGAATATTAAGTGTTTTCAAATTTTATCGGACGATTTTTTGTTAACCTCGAGTTTTCTAAAATAAAACATTTTTTTTCCTTGTCAGGTGTATTTCAGCCGTAAGTTCAAAGCTTGGATAGGCAATTTGTGGATCAAAACTAGACTCTTTGATTGAGTAAGTTTCCCCAAAAAACATTACTTAGATGGAGAACTCTATTTTGGACATCATACACGTCCAAAAATTGTGAAAAATTCAAGAATCTACATCTATTTCATCGAAAAGAAAATCACACGGAAAATGATATTTTTTCTTTTAGAGTATCTCGAGGAAAATCAAATGTTTTTTGATAGGCAATCTTCGAATATTGATTAGAGTTTTTAATAAAAGATAAAATTGTTCTAACAAGTATTGTTCGATTCTGATTGGTTGATAGCAAAACTTTTGAAAAATCCCTGTCTAGATTGGATAATTTTTTTTCAGCTACGCTGAATAGCATATCCATTCTGATTTTTTTTCACCTTAAAAACAAATGATTAAGAAATTCACTTGAATGTTTTTGTTTTACCTTTATTAACTTTTGAGGCTAATTAGCTCTAAATCTCCCTTTTTTTCTGTGTTTTAAGTGTAACTTAGTGTGTTCCAATGGCGTATTTTTGTGCTCCAACTGTAAGTTTTATACATATAGCAACGAAGAAACCTTAAAAACAAATGATTAAGAAATTCACTTAAATATTTTTGTTTTACCTTTTTTTTTAACTTTTGAGGCTAATTAGCTCTAAATCTCCCATTTTTTCTGTGTTTTAACTGTAACTTAGTGTGTTCCAATGGCGTATTTTTGTGCTCCAACTGTAAGTTTTATACATATAGCAGCGAAGAAATCAACAATCATATAAAGAGGAATCATGATTCTTGACAACACAATCATGATAAATTTTCTCAGCAGTTTCGAAACACACTCTACGAGAAGGTAAACTAACATTTTTTAAACTTTGGATAAAAATGTTTGAAACTGTGAAAAATCTATCTACTAAATTTGAAAAATTATAGTAAAAATGATACAGTTTTTAATCACTTTTCTTGATCTATTTTTGTTTTTTTTTCAAAGGTTCTGGTTGATGATATAAACAGCAACACTCGAGTTCAAATTGTCGTGAAACTTTCAATGGAAATCGATCCGAAAACCTATTTCCTGCAGTGAAAACTCAATTGGTTGCAAACTTGCGGAGATTTTGTTGCGATAAAGTGAGTAAAAGTTGCGATTTCGTGTATTAAAAATGAACAACGAACGCTAATGTTATTTGATTTTTGGTTGAAACATTGTAGTAATTAGTTGATCTCGAAACATTGAAATGTTTTGACTAGTTACTATTTCAAAAGTCTTCCTTGTTTAGTGCTCGTGAAAATAATCAAAGTAGTGCATTTTTAAGCAGATTATGGGGTCAATTTATTCAGAACTGAGTTTTTTTTTTTTTTTTTTTGCCGGTTTCAGGAAAAAAAATTGATAAATGACTAAGAAAAGAAAAAAAACTTTGAAAACTTCATCTGAATAATATACAACGTCTTCAAATTTAAAAATACTTCGATACAGAAATTCAGAAATGAAACAGCAACATGCTGTTATCAGATTGAGAAATCGTTTGAAAAGTTTTAGCAAAAAGTTTATGGTTTTAATTATGTATTGAATTATTGAATATTCGTTGAAATGAAAGTTTTTTTCTTCTAAAACTCAGTTTTTAAGTAGACTTTTGTTCAATTCAAATTAAGTTGGAAGATAGTAGATGAAGCACGAACAGATAAAAAACTAATTTGATTAAGAAACTCAATTTATATCATTGGAAGTTATAGCTTATAAGTTATATCTTGAGAAAAATCCAACATAAAAGTAAAATGTTTGGAAATTCCTTCGTCATTTGATTATTATTTTAAGTCATACAAAAATTCATCAGATGTGAGAAGGTCTTTGTGAATCAACTTCGATATCATTTCGAAGATGATACGCATAAATCTACGCATAAATTGAAATTTCGTTTTCAAGATCACATTTCACTGATTGATAAAAAAAATTTGATAAACATCAAAAGCTTGGATGTGGAAAGACTTTTAGAGAAAAAAAGATGGAGATTGCTGAAAATTACTAAACAAACTGATATTTTGGCAGAACCAGCTCTAGGAAATTGTAATCATACGAACTTTACCATGGAAAATTTTAACATGATAGACTTCAGCTACTACAGACTGTGTTCTGCTTAGCTTCATTTTTTTTCAATTAGAAAAATATGTAGAACTAAAGAGTCTCTTTTGATTATAAAATTTGGCAAAACTGCTCAATTGTTACAGTTTGCAACTCGATTTTTTTTAAAAACGATGATTGCCTATTTCTACTTGAAATTAAAATAAAGATTTATAAAATTAAGATTAAAAACTATCAAGCTGCTCTTAATTTGTTCTAAAAACTCAACATAAAATACAGCTTTTTTTCTCATTTTTACACGTAATTTTGAATGTTTTAACATGCTTCTATTTTTTCTCACTGAGACTTTTTGAGAAAAACTCCAACGCAAATCAAGAATAAAAAGCTATTTAAAATCTTCTTTGCAAGAAACTTGATAACTAATGATCGTAAAAATTGTACCCTTGCTGAAAAAGTTTTTTTTGTTTTCAATGAACAAGCGGATCTAAAAGAGAAGAGGTAATAATTACAAAGCAATTATCAGTCGTTATTGGCTTTAATTTTATCTCTGCCAGTAAATTGTTCGTTCAATTGATACCATTTACCTCTTAAACTCTCCAGTTCTGACTAAATTTTCAATAGCGAAAAAACGAAAAAAAAAAACAGAAACCACAAGTAACTCTAAAACGTAAAAATTTTCTACGGAAAAATCTTGAAACTAAGTAATAGAAGCAACAGAGAGTTTCATCCAAACTAACATAAAATTTAAGAAAAAAAAGTTGCTCAATTTTTAGTCAATTTTAGCAGTAAAGTAATCATTTTTCAACAAGGATCCAAATCTTGTTTATTTTTATCAATATGAAAAACTTCTCAAAATGTTTGAAAGAAAGTGTAAATCTGGTTTGATCATTGAGAAGAAACTGAGGAGGAGTTGGATCGAAGAGTTCAATAAAGAAATTTTGAGAAATAATGCTCTGATTGTTTCTTTGAAGTGAGATTCTCGGGTGAAATCTCCTTGAATTGGACTAAAAACCATTTAATTACACACATGAAAGGTTAAGAATGGAACACTTTGGATAAATTTGAATAATTGATAATCTCTCGAAAAATACTGTGAATTCCTTTTTTTTCCGAGAAATCGGAAAGTTCAATATTGATTCAGCTAATATGAGCTTTTTATGATCAGATCAATATTTAACCAATTTTTAGCTCAAAATAGATTAAAGTTTTTTGTACCTCAAAATTTTGAGGGAAATTGTAAAAAATCTATAATTTTACTCAAAACTTTGTATCACTTCCTTAACATGATGCCAATTAAAATGCATTTAAGCTTAACTTTACACTCTGCACGTAAGCATGTTTGTTTTTTCAATTAGATCGGAAGCAACAAAAAATCAGTCAAAACTTTGAGATTTCTGCAATTTTTTTCAAAAACTTTGAATGTTTTGCATTTTTTCGCAAAACTTTGAAATTTTTGCAAGTTTTTTCCAAAAACTTCACTTTTTTTGAAGTTTCAGTAGTTTTCAGCATAGTTTCAATTACCTTGAAAACTGTTTTAAAAAGTAAGATCATATAATATATTAGTTATCAAGTCAAATTATATGCACATCAAAAAATTGCACATCTTACTTCTGAATTACCTTGAACCAAAAAAAAAACTTTCAATACACAATCCACACCTAATACTCACCATTTACGTAACGCGTGCCGAGTTTTAGGCAAAAAAACCAGACATTTCTACACAAAATCCATTAAAAAACCATCACACTTACCAATCCCTATCTTTGTACAATGGGAAACATATTCTCTATCTTAATAAATAGGAAGTCTATTCACTATCTGAATATTTAGCTTGCAGACTAAATGCTCTACTCTTCAACCACCCCACCCTTCCCCCTGATCGCCTCAGACATCATATACTACTATACAGATTAAAGACAAGAAAAAATTAGTTCTGAGAGAGGGGGTAGCTGACGGAAGATAAGTTAAAATAAAGACAATTAGAAATGAGAGAGGAGTTAATTGGCGGTAGTTTAGTTGAAGATATAATGATTTTTAGTTGAGTGATGGGCATCAAACAGAATTGATTTTGCTTCTTCAGATTGTAATCGTGTCAATCAGCTTTGTTTTATGAATTTCTTGTATAGAAATTGTGACCAATCGGAAAGAGAGTTCCATTATACCTACTCGTCATCTTGTCGTTTCCAATCACAAAAATGTCCCTTTTGTTTCAGTTAACCTATCCAATCATAGAGTTCATTTAAGGGCTACAAATAAACAAATATATATACACAAAAGCAATTGCAAAAATAGATGACCAACAGTTGTTTGCTGTACAAATAAGAAAAATTGGTGATAGAAGTAAAAAAAAAGCATACAAGTAGTTTTTCTAGAAATTTTTTCATCAATTTTAATAAATTTTTTGAATGTAAACAATGAGAAATTGTTGATTTTGGAGCAGATAGTCAATTTCTGTGATTTCGATGTTGGTTTGAGAGGAAACTCGAGTTCTCCTCTTGAGAGGAAAGCTCAGAGAGGAAAACGCAATCCAAATCTCTGGAAACCTGATTCCAAACCTGACCAAGCAAGATTTTGCGCTTTGAAACTCTCTAAAGAAATGAAAAAAATGAGACCTTTGCTGAGGTGTTTTTACAAAGTTTGGTATCTGGTAAGGGATAAAAATAGACTTTGATGTTTTAACATACATTTTTTTGCAATTTCAACTTTTCGAGAATAAACGAAACTTTTTTCCTTAAGTTTAAAGCAGCCTTAAGTTTAAAGCTTTGATACGCAATATGTGAATCAAAAGTAAAATTTTTGATGGACTAAGTTTCTCTGAAGAGACCTTTCCTCCGCAGCATAACTCTTTTTTGTACAATATAAATTTCCAAAAATTATGAAAAATGTACGATTCATTATATGTCTAATCAATAGGAAAATCAACTGGATTTTTTTTCTTGTTGAGTAGCTCGAGAAAATTCAAATGTTTTTCGACAGAACTTTTCAAACAATTACTAGAATTTGAAAAAAATTATAATTAGTTCAATTTGAAAAATTGTTTGAAAGTGAGTGGTTGACATCGATTAAACAGTGATAAATCAATTCTGATCGGTTAATTTTCCCTAAGCAACAGGAAACAAAAACTTGTTTCATGCTGATTTTTTTTACCATAAAAGCAATGGCTCTGTACTTCGTATAACTACTGACACTTGGTTTCATGTACACTCAACAATTTAAAGTAGTAATAAATCATCTATTAATTTTTGGGACGTTTCAAATCACTCACTTTGATATGTACCAAAAACTATATTCTTTATTTTTCAGATACGAGAATGTTTACTGTGGGGAATTTGGGAACAAGTATGCTCTTTTGCATGCAGCTTGACACCACAAAAGTTGTCAAGCAGGGATTATTTCTTGTCCTGATTGTAAGTATTTCACTTAACAATAGAAGAATGAATTGTCAATTGGCCAAAAAGCATGCTCCATCAACTTCCAAGCAACCAACGGTTTGCTCGTCTTGCTAGAAGGAGTATCCGTGTTTGCTCCCACAACATCGGATAAAAGAACATCAACGGAACAGCGAAACAACGGAAACCAAGTGATACGGTTGCAAACTCGAATAATATTGTAAAGAAGGAAGGGAAAGACGAAGAGAACCTCGAAGAGGATTGAGTGCTTGTGAACACTTGTTTGTGGATTCAGAAGTGGAAAAATGGGAGACATAAGTTAACTAACATTCAAACGTCAAAGTTGGATACCAAAATTAGCAACGAGAAAAGTGAAGAAGTATTCAAAAAGCTGGATTCCGCTGCAAAAAACATTATAACTCTTGATTTTGTTCCTCGTAACGTCGAAACGTGAGAACTTCGGTATTATTAAGCACACGAAAATAATACTCCTAATGGAAAGTCGCATTTACTGCGTAAAAAAGCCGACTTTATTACAACCCAGAGGAAAATGAAAAACTTGATATCGTGGAGCAATGTACTCAAAAATGTCAAAACACAAAATGGAGGTTCAAATTGTTCAGAAGCGTCCTACCAAATGGATGTCCAGACTCTGTTGTACCCGAGTTTTTACTGAAAAACCACTCAGTAAACTATCTTTTGCGGACAAATTTAAATAACCATACAAGTATCATATTTGTCTTTTGCGTGCGTTAAATTTTATTTGCATGCCTGTGGTAACTTCGTTGCTCGTACATCACAGCAGTTTGTATCAAAACTGGAGACGACCCAAAGAACTTTCGAAGAGTGTCAATTGATGTTCTCCCTAATGTAGAGGAAATAATTGAACGTAAGATATTCAATTACAATTTCGACATTCAACAAGGAAAACATGTTCAAGACTTACAGAGGCGAAGTGTTGGAAAGTTTGAAAAAGCCCTGATATTGTTAAGATTTACAATTGATATTGGTTCGCTCTTCAAATGTTATCAATGTCCTAGCTGTGAATGTTTTTTAAAAGATCAGACGTATTCAACAAACATCTAACCAGATGTAAAGATCAACTTCGATATTTTTATCCCAAAAATGCGTCCACAAAACGAGAATCAATATTGGAGAAACTGGACGGATTGAACAATCCCTACACTAAAGGTCAAAAATTTCTTAGTAATGCAGCAGTTTTTGACTTCGAATCAGTTTGTGTTCCCATGGAAGGATTGAAGGCAACCGAAACAACTACTTAGAATGGAAAACTTGTCCCTATTTCTGTCTCAATGTCTTCAAATCTGCAAGATGATTTTTTTTTGTGAAAAAGATCCAGGTTTCATATAGTTTTTTTTTTGTTTCCAGCTTGGAACTTCTCACTGAAAAAGCAAACTTCAAAGGAAAACCAAATTTTAAGAAATCGGAAACACTTTCAACGATCGAGTCAAAACGATCTTCAATATACTCAATGCTATAATTTTAAGGAATTACTAGAAATCTTTGAGTTTGAAGATGAATGTTTTGAGGATGGCGAGGAAAATGACATGTCTACACAGTTCTTCAGAATGCAAAAAAAAATTGAATGATTCGAAACAGCATTAGAGCCCTATATAAATACTTTGCCATGTTTCGGATCCAATAGTATGAGATAAGATCTAAACCTAATCAATTGTTATTTGTTTCCATACCTTATTTGTGATGAAGAAATTGAATCAGCAGCCATTATGAAAGTGAAAGATTTCAATTCCTTTAAATTTGGTGACAAACAGTTTCTCGACATAATGAAGTTTCTTGGAAGAGCAACAGCATTGAATTCGTTTCTGAAAGCCTATAAATCAAGTAAAACCAAAGTTTTCTCCCTGCAAAAATTTTGACATTCCAGTCAAACTAGAATAAACGGAATAATTTCCATATGAAGACTTTTTCAGCAAACTGAGAAATCAGAACCCTCTCGAGAAAGATTTCAACGATTACGAAAAACTGAAACTGGTTAAGGGAGGTCTTGATCAACAATGTGCGCTGAAGTAGTTACAAGCTCAATCAGTTCAGCCAACAGAATTCAAAAACTAATCTTAATTGAAAAGCGTCGGGGAGCAACACAACATGATTACTTTCAAAGTTTTCTTACGATGATTTAACAACAAAGAGGTTGTTCCTACTCCTGAAGCTATGGGAAAAACAATAAAATGTTACCATGTGTAAAGGAATTGACATGCTGAAACTGGGGTGCACGCTGCCAAATCTTGCAAATATCTGCTTACACAAGCCGATAAATCCTAAATTTCAGCCGTTCTTTGAAGGATATGAGAATTTGTGTGAGAAAAGTAGAGACGACATGACTGCAGGTACATCATTAATTTTTACGCAAGGCAGTCGTTGGAATTGACGCTAGCCATTTATATCAATTATCAATGTGTCACGAGATGCCGACCGGACTATTCACAAAATGGGAGTTTGACTCGATCGTAAGAAAATTGAATGTATTCATGTTGATGGCTACTGGGATCACTGAAAAACGGCATCTGAAGCTATGAGTTGCTACTATCACATCTACTAATGCCAAAAAACCCGTCCATCATTGTCAGAACAAGATAATGAAAGGTGAAAAAGAAGCAAGGAATTTGAAGAATTGAGTACATAAAAGAAAGAGGATGTGGGGAATTCAAAATGTGGGAGTTTGAGTGGTGGGTGCAATTTAAATCAAACTCTTCAGTCAAGTATCATGTCAAGACAAATTTTCTTTATAAAGACCTCTGTCTTCTGATTTTTTAATTGAAAAAACAAAGAATGGATCATTTTTTGGCTAAGTGCAATGTAATTCAATAATTTTCACATTTCCCTTCAATAGTAAAAAAAAAATGACGTCTGCTGTAACGATATTGGAGAGTACATAAAAAACTATGTCGAAGAAATTGATTTGCTGAAAAACCCACAACGAGTTTTCATTTCTAGCTTTAAATTTGAAAATGGCACAACCATCACTCCTCTTTTAACTCTATCTAAGTCTTGGACTTCAATGTACGAAAAATCATCGGTCTGATGAGTACACACCTAGAAACTGTTTCAACAACTATGTTCATGCTGTTGTTGATGCTCGATGAGAAGATAATCCCCAATCTGAAGCTGTTGCTGAGACGAGTAGGCTTATTGGTAGCAGCTCGTACGGTTATCAAAAGATGAACAGATCCAGACACAAAGAAACCAAATATCTCGGCGATGAGGAGAAACCCAAAGCAAAAAATAAGAAAAATTTCAAGCGGTTGATTGTTTTAAAAAAATTGTAGAATGAGAATTACTGAAGTCAACAATCGAAACTAGAAAACCAATTATTGTAGCTTTTTGAGTATTCAAAACGCCAAACTCAGAATGTAGTAGTTATACTACAATTTGTTCCACAAGTTTTGCGATGGGAATCAATTCAAAGAAATGCGAGATGAACACGGACTTTTGTATCTAGCATTAGCAGACGACAAAGTCGACGATTGTATATTATCAGATAATAACGCTCGATGGACACCAATTGTAGAAACGACTTTTTAGCTGATGCACAAAAAACCACATAAATGCTGCGCCGTTCACAAAAAGCATGAGAAACCAGAACATGTACCAAATTGTTGTGCCTGTGCATCAAGACGTATGCTGTTGTGACAGTAAGAGCGATAATTTTAAAAGTAGTAGCAAAGGACTCAACAAGAGAACGCTAGAATATACTGACGATAGACCAATGTCCAAATACATACATGCCATTAATGAAACTGTATAATTGAAGTCGACAAATCGCGGATTCAAAACCTCCAATTCTTTAGTCGGAACATATGAACAAACTAAAAACAGGACTCGGATATTTTTACCCAAAAAGAGAAGTACTCAATGATGAATTACAAAGAAAGCCTTTGAAGTTGTAAGTTTAACATTATGACTGTAGTAAAATTTTGAACGATGCAATGATTTATATGTTCAACTGTAACTAAACTTTTCAACTGTAAAAAAAACAGTTTATAGTAAATTATTTTTTTTCTGAACAACTTCTGTTCTTCGTCGAACTTTCAGTCAGTTTTCAGCGTAGATTTAGCATTTTCAATTTGGCTTAGAAAAAATCAAAAATATATGTCAATACATTGAGAAAACTATACCCTATCCGATTGGTGTAGAGGATCTTAAACATGGTTAGATTGGACGACAAAAAAAATTCTGAAACTTACAATCACACTGAAACCTTATCATCCCCAATCTTAACACATTAGGGAAACATTTCTCTATCTTAAAACATAGGACGTTTATTCCCTATCTTAATACATAGCTTGGAAATCGGATGCTATATTCCCTATCATAACACATTGGGGTCTCCACCCAACCCCACTCCTGATTGCCACCAACATATACCACATAAATATTGTCGCAGATACGAATATAATAGTTCTGAATTCAAACAAAAAAAAGAGGTAAACCAAATAGACCGCCAAATTTTAATTTTCGATCAAAACATGGAAAAAGGTCAGAGACTACCAAACAAAGGATTCCAAAGCAATAACAGCTAGAGAAAAACAATTCCAAATAGCTATAGTAACAGCAGGCCACAATCCATTTATTCTAATAATTTTCTTGGAAGATCACCAGCTGAAAGAAAGACGCAAAATTTTTGACAAAACCGTTATATTTAATCAAAAAAAAACAAAACAATCAATACAAAAACAATTATTCCAGATCAAACTCCAATAGAAGTAACAAATATTACCATAATAGAAATCTTTTATACGCAAATTCCGAACAAGGACTACTCTAAAGATTAACCCAGAAGTTCTCCAAACAACGGTAATCTGTATTATTCAAAAAATCGTAGCAGAAATTACTTTAACAAAATATCTTTAAAATTTCTAAAAACAGACCATATAAAAATAAGTATAGAAAAGTCCCATGAGATTTCAACAAACAGAAACAGTTGTTATCAAAACAGATCACGTTTTCGGGTGTCGGATCTTCAGACTACGTGATTATCATTAAAAACACTGCTCGAATATCATAATTTACTATGTTTTAGTGACAGTTATAATTAAACCCATTCATCGGATTGACCTTTTCCTCTTTTTAGCTACTCATGCTCTGAAATACAATAAAAATAGGAGAAAATTGAATTACTCAGTGCATCACAGCTGCTAAAAGTGTGTAATATAGTCTACTAAAACCTTGGGCACCGGCCCACCATCTCCACTCTCCCTCAGTGATAACTCTTATGTATTGCCGATCTCGTGGCACGGGATACTACTGATTCGCTCCTGATGTCCCACTGGACCTTCTTTCCTTATGGTTTCTTCAAGGTGATCGTCTTATCGTGTCTTGTTATCACGATAAGAGGCTTCGTATCTCTAGCGTTTCTTTCAACTGATTCCAGTTTTGGTAATTCGGATGTCTGTGTTTTCTGATTCTCTTGCCAATTGTGCCCGTACTAGCATTTCTCAGAGACAGACCGCAAATAGTCAAAGTTTTGAAAATTAAGAAATCGAGAAAGCTCTGACCCTCATTTTCACTGATAATTGATCGCTAAGGCCTGCCTGATAATTGAGGATTTTCACTGATAATTGATCGTCATTTTTCCAGTGCCGCAGCGGTATCGACTGTGCCAATCCGAGGGAAGAGCTCATACTCCCCGAACAGTACTTTCCATTGTCCCCATTGAACGCAACAACTTACAAATTGCACTAAAAAACTGAAAAATCTACTCCACCTCAACTCACTGCGTGTCATAAACGGCATCATTCTACATTAAACTGCTTTCTAACATTTTCACAAAAATTGCACTACAAGCAGTTTCCTAGTTTCCTAGATAAAATCTTTTTCTGACTATTTACGTCATTCCATCTTAAAATTTCTCCTTGCTCTCGCTGATTTAAAAATTTTGGGACGTGGCAGGGCAACGCACACAAAGTATAATTTAACTTACTCAACCTCTTCGAGCAAGTGTACCCAAATGCTACCAGGTCGCCACAAAGTTAAAAACTTCAGTCAGGTTTAAATAGTTAAATATACTCACCTAACTCCATATGTATAAATAACATCAACAAAAATTATCCATTTTAATTAAAAAGTTTTTCAACAGACCAAATTACATCAAAACAAAAAGTTTTAAATAATCATTAATCAATCTTGGTAAATCCACGTTTACTTTCTGCTCCAGGTTCCTGCAAAAGCTATTATGCAGACACATTCTTACGTTTCGTTCTAGGTCAGCTTGTAAAACCTATTTTTGTCATGTTCTGTGATACAAGGCGATTCAAGTACTTGCTTCACCGCAGCGGTAACGGCGTTTCTTTGCGCCTGGAAAGCTTTCTTAGAGGCTCCCGGTCCTATATCTCGCTGGAAGGATTGATAGGCCTCCGTGTTCCTGGACAAATGACGCTTCGCGCGTTCACTCATCCATGCCGTCATAGCTGCACGGAACCAATGCATCAACCTTTGCCTCGCCGATATCCTCACAATGGCTTTGGGTAACCTCAGAACCTTGCAGTTGCTCCTGAAAATATCCAGGCTGGGGTTGTTTTTCACGCTGCTCAGTTGCTTAGGCGTCGGCACCGTCGTGTCCCGTTCACTCGCGCCCGCGTTGGCTACTAACAACCTCACAGCCAGTATGACACTAGCCACCAAGATTAACACCGGCTGGTTTGTACAGGCAACCACGTGGAGAACAGCTCCTCCACGTCCCACACTAACACTAAGTTTCCGCGATTGGGTTACCATAACGTTGCGCCAGGCAGTGACAAGGATAGTCCCTGTGGGTCATCAAAATGTTCCTCCGGGTACGGTACCCTGAAGCTCCTAGCAACGGTTCAACTTGAGTTATAATTTGACGCACGTCGTCATTTTATTCTATGGTGGGGACTTCAGTCGGTAATGCCCCGCTCGCCTTCTTTTTCTGGAATTCACTCATTTTACCCTCACTTAATCTCTTGAAGTTTTCACCCACGACATCCTGCAACTCGCCTTCTGATCTCTCCGGGACGGCCCGAATGATCTTCGTTAACAAGACATTCGACCTCTCCGACATTCTGGGCAATCTCAAGTATTTCGGTAGAGATAAGAAATGATTGATCAACACCTGCTGTGTCATCGCAAACAAAGCCACCATGTGCGTAGGAAAGTTACTATTTCAAAATGATGCGGAGCTCGAACCCATCAGATGTTTGAAGCCGGTAGGTCTATGATAAGCCTCGCTAACTTTCAGGTTCATCTCGTTTTCTAGAGCCTCTCGCCAACCTCCAATCTTTTTCTTCGTCTGTAACGCTCCAGGGAACACTTTCACACTCAGAGAGGTAACTATCCATGGGGACGCTACAGGTGTTCCAATGACTCAACCGAGCTGGTCATGCTATAAAACTCTAGCAGTAATCATTTTCACGTTCGTTACTCCATGGCAGTCCGCAACTTATTGCTTTTCCTTTATGTACAATATAATAATCTCCAATACAATTAGGCTAGTTGGCGATGCTGATCACTCAGTGTATTCAAACAATGACCATTCCCACACACGTGTACTTTCATCACACAACTGGAAGCCATACAAATTCCCTGCTTCAAGCAATCACTCGGAGAATTTCACTCGGACGAATACGTGGTTGGTTTACCATCCTGCTTCACTACTTTCAAGGCCAACAGATGATGCATCACAGCCATACCATGCAGACTCACGTCATCGTCCAAATCCTGCGCGACGTCTGCCGTCACTTCCCAGATCAAAGACCGTTCGGGTGTGGACACCATGAAGGCTTCATGAGCGCCCACCTGGTCGTTAAGCTAGTCATCAAGGGAAAGTCCCACGAAACACACTCAAAGCATTCAGCTCCGGAACAGAGGGTTCAACCACTCGTTCCTCCAAAATGATTCACAGCTTGGGTTGTCCAACTGTGAACTTGCCGGTTTTCTTGACTCTCTCGACCCAGAAATCGAGGATTATGACATGTTCGTAGTCACAATAAACCCTTCTGGCTTCCTCGTCCACAGAGGATTTGTACGCTATTCCTGGCATGCCTGACACGTTTTGAAATGACTTCAACTTACAAAAGATTGCACAGTCCTTCGGATCCCTGACCATCTCAAAAGATTCACGACTCACTTTAAGCTTCTCGTTCGAGTATCTCCTCTCCTCCTCTAGCCTTCGATGGCTCTCTATATCATTAAAATCCTTGGTCAGTATTAGCAGAGACATGTCCTGGTATAACTCCAGGAGATCACTTAGAAGATATCGTTCCCGATCAACTCCCTCTTGTCGAGTGGTTTTTTAAACATTCTTCCAATACAGGAGTGGGGATGCGATCCACCACGAATCTTACAAAACAAAGGGCATCTTTGAGCTAAGCCCAGGCTATCGCAGAGTCATCTCTGCTATTTATATTCGCAGGGCTTCCATGATTTCTAACTACTGCACCTTCGATCTCGAATTGTTACTGCGTACTCTGATATTTTAACTCCCATCAAGGCCCAATTCAATCTTAATTGGAAGTCGGTCCGTGCGCATAGGTATGCCAGGTACGCCGCCACCGTTGCCGGCACATATATGGTCTAGTCAAAGTATATTTGGAGGGCGGCTCTCCAGGGTTTTTTAACAACTGTCCAGTCCAATTTCGTTTGCCTTTGAGGAAATCACGGTGACAAACTCCTTCCGCTTCAGATTATAATTTAGGTACTCTTGCATGGCCTTGTTCTCACTCCAGGTCATCAAGTGCCTTCTCGCCGAGTTCCTTGCCTTGGGCATCTCCACGTAACCCCCAGAGGGGTCACTCATGTGGACTGGGTCGGGTACTGTGATCCGACTGTACTCAACCACACCGAGTGATCCTTACAGCTTCATCCGTACCATGTTCTTTCGCGAGGGTTTATTGTAATCAAGACCACCAGATCCACACTGGCTGATGACTTCCATTTCGGGTTTCGTAACTGCCAAGGTTCGTGCACTCTTCTCTGATTTCGAGGCCGTTGAGATCAATTCAGCCAATAACATTGGTGGTACCAGATTTTCGTTTTTGTCCACCACCCAGTGCCGTGCAATCTCATTGTCCATTCTCATTTAGGCGAGATGCTTCCGCTGAAGAGGCCACCACCGCGTTCGCTTTCCACTTTGCCTCTCTTTGATTCACTACTTTACTTCCTACTATGCTTTTAAATCTTTTCAGCCCCTTCTTGGCTCTCTTGATTGGTTGCTTCTTCGTGATCTGATAATAATCGGCGCTGTCTTCCGCGACAGACTCGGGAAAAACGTCAGACTCTATGGAGCTCATCAATTTCCCAGGAACTTTGCGCAAAATGGACAGATTCAACCCCAACTTCATCACCGACTGCGTCCCGTAGCTACCTATCACGTCCCAAGTCCTCTACATGAAGTTCTTTCGGTTCCAGGCTACTCCCATCTTGCGATCCAGTACTTTTTGGCATCTCTCCTATTCCTCCTCTGGCAATGTGCCCATGAAGATTACCCTCATTGTGTCATCGATTCTTCTTCTCCTTGTTGACTCGTTGAGCAGTTTATTTATGCCCCTACTCCGGGAACCTAATGCCAGTCCTACTGCGTCCATTGGAGACAGGTTGGCTGGTGCCTCCTCCGCGTGGGATATGAAAGAAAATGGCGTCATCAACAATAGATGCTCATCGACTTCCTCCTCCTCGTCTTCTTCACTGAATTGATACTCAAGCAAGTCCCTCTCCAAAGCTCCTAAGCCTAGTCCACTCGTCTTGTCCTCCTTTTCTTCCAAGGTATCGTCATCCTGATTCATTACCTCGTCATCATTGACATCTGGTTTAGGTCTTAGTCCCGATTGACCCTGGCGCATATCCATGCGCGAGTCCGGCCGAGCCGGCACAGTCAGATCCCATGCATCGCAGAACAGCTCATCGTTCACCAGAAATTCCATGGAATCATCGCCATGTAGCGCCAGTTCATCCATAACCGTCATGTGGATATCTACTCTACATTCCCTTGACACCTCCAGTAGTATCCCTTTCACCTCTCCTGGCCCCTTCGTTCGTGACCAATCATCGGATGTTGTGTACAGTTGTTCCACACATCAGCGGAGACCGTGGGCTTCCTGGAAAGTGATGATTTAATCTTCTTCCGGCTCCATGCATAAGAAAAAGTGAAATCAAATGCATGCATGACTGCTACGTTCCAGCTGATGAAGCGTGGCTCCATCCCTTCACTCCATTCCCATATCTCTTCTTCCGCCTATCCTTAATCCTTTACCACTGGTTGCAGTTTCCAAAGCTAAGGCTTCAATTGGACATGGGAAAGATCCTCACCGCCACTCTACACTTGAAGTTGTTATTGAAGTCCATCAGTGTCCATCCCGGCTCTGCTATTATTCGAACCAGTCTGTCGTCACTGGCGAACACTCTCGGCTCTTTCTGTTCAACCTAATTCTCCACAGAACATTCCACCACGAAGACCAATTCGCCATAAAGTAAAGATTTAATGTACGCTCTCACCTGCATTTCAGGAAAATTGTGTGACATCACCGGTCGATACACCAACTTGACGAACTCCCTCAGCCCAAAGATTACAGCCAGCGAATCGATTCGCATCATCACGGTCAGAGCTGTCAGAAGTGTCATGCCACAATACTGTCTACACTCGCTAGTTCTCGTTGCGACCTTGTCTTCTCCCGTGACGCTCCTGTTCTGTTGCAGGAGATACTGGATCAAAAACATTATCCAATCTTCCATCTTCCGATATGAGGCCGTTTCCAACTGGGCGTTGAAATCTCAGCTCGTCTCCTGTAGTTGTTCAGGGTAACGCAGGCGCAAAATTAGGTTACCCAGTCGACCATGTGTCATCGATATTATGGTGAGGAGTCCATCCAGCCTCAGGTCCACCAACGCTTGAGTGAAGAGATTTCACGGCCACGTACAGTGCCAACACTAAGCCAATCGTCAATTTCCTGATATCCCTCATGAAGCTCGCCATCAGGTTCCTGGAGGCAAAACACAACAAATAAAGTACAATCAACTAGAAAATTTTATTTTCCAAACCCACCAGTAAACTAGCTAAAGCACAAGGCACAAGTTTAACAAACCGTGAAAACATTCAATAAAAACTTAAACCAACTCAGACAATGGAACAAAAAATTAAATTTTTACTAAAAACCATAAAACAAAAATTCCATGTTATATATTTTAAAGACAAAACAGCTGGACTAACATTTTTTTACAAAACATATTCCAACAAAAAACATTCTAAACAGCAAATTAAAGATCAAAGAGAAACATGAATAGTTAACACATCTCTGAGGTTTTTAGAAGTGTTAGTTTAAAAATCCATATTGTTTTCTAAATATACTCTATCTATATTAAACACGGGGAACATTTAAAACCACTTACATGACATGTATACGATTTCCTCATCAATCAAGTTCATCTATTCAACTATGATCAGAGTACACAAAAACAATCTTGTCTGACCTTGAATTGAGACCTATTTACAAAATTTCAGAGTAACAATTTCATCAATAAGATACCCAAAATACACCAAATATGCAGATAAAAGAGCATTACATTTAAATGTTTTACTTCGTCTTAGATTATTAGGATAATTGGAAGCAAATGCAACAATAATCAAACAGAACAAAAAGCATACAGAATAAATAACATATTAAGCTCACTAGTTTTTTGCTAACCATCGATCATTAATAAAAAAACGATCTAGTAAAAATTCTATCAATGATTCGAAAACCAACACGGATTTTTTTTCTGCAAAACCCCCTTTTTTCAAACCATGATTTTAAGTTTTCTAAATAAACAGAAGAACAACTTTTTTCTTTCAACATTCTCAAATTGTTCAACAAGAATTTGAACAACAAGCAGATATACTAAGAAAAATCCCCTTGTTCTATGCTACATCGAAATTCGATGCTGAAAAAAAAAATTCACCCTTACACCTTCCACACAAGATTGAGTAGTTCTCAAAAACAAGCGCATTTAAAGTTCGCCCAAATACTACATAGTCTAGGAGCGTTGAAAAAGCCCCAACTGATGACTGGCCGGCGTCAGATACTTAAGTTCTATCGTTTTATCACCGTCTAGACCTTGCCATTTGATTTTCTGGTCTATTTAGGGCTAAGCAAAAAAAGGTTTCATTTTAGGCCATCAGACAAGCTACTTCTGATCAGCTTTCGTTAAATGCGAAGATAACCAAATAAACGGGTGTCGGATCACCAGACTACGTGATTATCATTAAAAACACTGCTCGATTATCATAATTTACTATGATTTTAGTGACAGTTATAACTAAATCCGTTCATTGGATTGACCTTTCCTCTCTTTATCTACTCATGCTCTGAAAAACAATAAAAAATTGGAGAAAATTCAACTACTCAGGGCATCACAGCAGCTAAAAGTGTGTAATATAGTCTATTAAAACCTTACCATCTCCAATATTCCTCAGTGATAACTCTCTTTCTTGCCGATCTCGTGGCGCGGTAGACTACTGATCCGCTCCTGATGTCCCACTGCACCTGCCTTCCGTATGGTTTTTTCAAGGTGAGTGTCTTATCGTGTCTTGTTACCACGATAAGAGGCTTCGTATCTCTAGCGTTTCTTTCAACTGATTCCTGTTTTGTCTGTGTTTTCTGATTGTCTTGCCAATTGTGGCCGTACTAGCATTTCTCAGAGACAGACCGCAAATAATGAAAGTTTTGAAAATTAAGAAATCGAGAAAACTCTGACCCTCATTTTCACTGATAATTGATCGCTAAGGCCTGCCTTTATTGTCATTTTTCCAGTGCCGCAGCGGTATTGACTGTGCCAATCTGGGGGAAGAGCACATACTCCCAGAACAGTCCTTTGATTGTCCCCATTGGACGCAACAACTTACAAATTGCACTGAAAAACTGAAAAATCTACTCCACCTCAACTCACTTCGTGTCATAAAGGGCATCATTTTCATTAAACTGCTTTCTAA
>NW_026971185.1:0-13104 GCF_963678635.1 Symsagittifera roscoffensis
TTTTTTTTTTGGGGGGGGGGGGGGGATTTGTGCGAAAACTTCAGGCAGATCATGCCAGAAAGCGTAACACAAAAATTCGCAACAGAGACATTTTCGAAAAAAGCAACTCGTATCATTTAGTAGTTACGGCAACCCGCAAAGTCTGATAATTTTCGAACATCTCATAAAGTAGTCTCAAAATTACTTGCAAGCAAAAATCCGCTATAACTTGTTTATCGCTAACTAAATATCCGATAAATCTATTCTTATTCAACTAATTGTTGCAGAGAGATACTAATCTTTTATTATCTTACCACCTAAAATTGAGTCGAAAACATCATTGCATCAACTGGTGAATCCATCATTTGAATCCATCATTGGAGAAATTTAATTTCACAATCTAATTTAAAATTTTTGATTTATGTTCGAATTCAGTTCGAGTCAGTGAATAACACGAATCTTGATCTAAGAAGATGAAATCCTAATGAAGTATGTTTAAAGAAAGTAGCGAGGTTTTAAATGAGAAAAAACCAAAAAGACCTCGGATGTCTCAATAATCAAAAGTTTTTATATGATAACCGGGTAAGAGAACTTTGGATGAATTTAAAAGCACCTCTAAAAATCATTTTGAAAATTGAGAATTGAAATAAACTCCAGTTTTTTACTTTTTTGTCACGTTTAAAGACTTAATGGTCATAAACTATCACCGGTATCTAAGAGTCCCGGAACGCGTTATAGCCAGCTAACATCATGTTGGTGAAATTACAGGAAAACACTTTTGTACATATTTGTGATATATATATATTTTTAAAGTAAGATGGTTCTTAACTCGCTGTCTAATTTAGAATTTTAGCAGGTTTAGCCATAGTAACGCAATCGATCAGGAAACACATTAGATAAATTGGTAGGTGAGGGGGTTGAAAAAGAACCAAAAAGCTTAGTAAAGACTTGGTGTTGCGGTTGCAACTTCTGAAGATAAGAAGAAAAGCTATTTGTCAAAAATATGATTGCTCTCGGCGAAACACAAAATTGATCTTGCACCTTGTGTTGGGATCACCAAACTTAATGTCGGCTGAAAAATACAATTTGATTATGATCATATAACTGGGTCATGACAATCCGGTACTGAGATAAATTTTCAAAAAAAAACTCAATTTGCTGTAATCCTGTCCTTGAACTTAAGCTTAAACTTAAGCCTCCTTGGTCGTGGAAAATGTTGACTTTTCTTATCAACCAAAAATTTCATTGGGCCATTTGGAAGGACACTGTCATTTGCTAGGCAATAACTTCTTTGAGCGCAAAAGTCTAAATCTTGCCGCTAAAATTTCAAACAGGACTGCTCATTTCAGGGCGAAACCTTGAATGTTCTGGTTGCCTTGTAAGATCGAAGGAGCAGTAATTACATGAAAAATCTAAATGTAAAAAAATATATATTTTTGTTTCGACTTTCGATACGAAAGTAACGGAATATTTGTGCTCGTGGTGGGTTTTTTTTCTTCAGACAAATTTCGACTTTTTAACAAGCCATTTTTGACGGACTTTTTAAACATCATTCAAAAAGTATCGTTGTCCTGAGCTTAAATTTGAAACGATATTTCACCTGTGATCTTTTTTTGTAAAGTTATGGGGGTTTAAAGATTGCCATTTGGCCAATTTGGGACAATTAAAGCGCGATATATTCCTCGCTATTAACGCGTAAACGCAGATTTAATCCTTCTTAGAAATTGTTCCAAACTGGTTGAAAAAAGCTTCTTTGCCATAATTGATTTGTTACAAGGAGCGAAATGTATTCTTTTGTAGCTTATATGGCGAGTGGGGGGATGATTTTCGTAGAAAAAACTTCAAAATTTTAATTCTTTTTCTATTTCGTTTAATTTTTTACTGAGCGTTCACTGCTGGTTGATTGCTTAGTAATTTTATCGTAAAGTATAAGTCTCACCTTAGATCGTCAAGTTGTCTTGACAATAGTTAGAACAGGTATCAATTAATTAGCTGGTTAAATACAAAGCACAGGGTTATTAGATTATATAAACGAATCGAACAGCTTAAAGAAATATACCTATGAGGGGAGGTTGAGTTAATCTTAGTTTGTTTATCAAAAATTTATCTTACTACTAAGGTCGATGATTGTTTAGAATTCTTGGGTCACCCTTGATTGTGTCCACTTCTGTACTTCTGGCTGGTCGTCTGTATCGTCCTTGCCGCAGTCCTTTTAGTCCTTATGGTCCGGCTTTCCTCAGTTATGCATATCTCGATTCATAAGTTTTCGAATTTTAAACGAGATTTTTTTTTGTTTAATTTGGAAAAAAGGCTAGTTTTATGTTATTGTTAAAGTGGAAAAGAAAAATTATTTATTTTGAAAAAGAAGTTGTTAAGAGATCTGACTTGCTGCTGACTGAGCAAAAAGAAACACTGAAGGTTTCAGGCCAGTCCTTTTGGTCGTAAGCATAAACCGGCGGCTGATTCAATCTTTAATTATTCAGGTTTCACCTGCTCCTTTATTCTCCCTTTCGTATAAGGGAATTTTCAACTAGTTTTCATTTGATTTTTTCAAATCAAATATCTTTAAATTATTAGCCCTCTTTGATTAAAACCGCAGCCTTCAGTTTTGTCTGATTGAAAACTCATATTACTCTTTCTGATGCATCATACTGCAGGCGCATCTTTGCTTAATCAAAGCAAGGAGAATTTCAGTGCAGCCGGCAAGACTGCTAAATCTTTATCCGTTTTGTTTCAAGTTAAAGTTAAAAGGGACGTGTTAAAAATCGCCGCCCATTTAAAATAGTGAGCATGAAAAAATGAGAAAAATTGGACAAGTATTTAAAAAGTAGTGGGTTTTCAAAACAGGATTTTATAGTCCTAATAAGACTAAATCAGTCAATATCTGATATAGTGAAAAGAGGCTTTAATTTAAATGGCACGCTCCAATTTAGAATTGGGTCGTTAAATAAACAATTAAGACAATGGTCTTTTGTCTG
Organism: Symsagittifera roscoffensis; assembly: GCF_963678635.1. Taxonomy (NCBI): domain Eukaryota; kingdom Metazoa; phylum Xenacoelomorpha; order Acoela; family Convolutidae; genus Symsagittifera; species Symsagittifera roscoffensis. The sequence continues at coordinate 2,958 of NW_026971185.1, forward strand.
TGTAGTATTTTCAATACTACAACTCACCCCTTTTTTTTATAAAATTAAGCTGTTCGATTCTTACAGTTACCATGCTGAAAATTTAATGATTAAATATTTTAGTTATAACATTCAAAAAGAACATCAAATGAAATAGTTACGTAGATAAGTAAAGTTAATGGACTCAAATTTAAATGTAGTTTTTGTTCTCTAGAGCTCTAAATTTTGTCTAGAGCTTCCTTCCTGCTTCTATCTCCCCTTTGTACGCTCTGAGGATCTCTAGCTTCCTCTGTGAAGCCTCGAGTTTTTGTTGTAACTTGACGATTTTCTTTTCCTTGATTTTATTCTTAATTCGCAGTCTGCTCATCTCGTCTGTAAGCTCTTTAATATCGTCTTGCTCTTCCTGCTTGGGTCTTACATAGTTTGGGAAGGCAGTTAATCCCTGAAAGGAATGGTAACTTGCGTTCCCCCTGCTTTCAGGATGTAGCCTTGCTCTTCTCTGTTCTTCAGTTTCCAGAAAATGGTCTCCTCCTTTATCACCACTTCTTGTTGAGCTATAAACTCGACGGACATCATTGCCTTTTCCATTGTCGTCGATTTGACGACTTCAATAAAGGATGGCAGTTTCCATCTGTTGCAGTTTTGTTTTATTGAATACTTCAAACTCTGTTTTATTATTGTTTTATTGAATAAATCTAGGGTTTTCAGTGTCCAGTTTTACTTCTCTGTTCTTCTGTAGTTCCAATCTTTGATTTAGTTGACTGGGGAAATTTCTAGGGTTTTTTGTTTAACCCGCCGTCAATTGACAATGATTGTACTACAGTTTTTAGTTGCTTCTTTCTGAGAGGCACTTTTCTTTTGAATTCCTCGGGTGCTGGGTCAGCATTTCGGCAGTTCCAATTCAAAGTTGGGTCAGATTCCATTTTGCTAAACACCAATATAAAATAAGAAAATTTTCAAAATCCCGAATTACATTTAGATACTAAGGCTTATTATCAAATTTGAATAATGAAGGACATTTATAAAAGTGTGAAATTTTATATATAAAAGGTTGAAAATATAATCCTCTGGTTTCACACAAACCCACCACGGCAAACAAATGAAGAAAGACGACCATGGTGTTTATTAACCACAGGAATAAAGCATTTTCCGACGCTGAGTTAAGCTCAGATATTAAACTTATGTAGTTAAAGCAAAAATGGAAATTTCGGCATTAATTAACCCCTAATCTTAAATGTATGTCCATCAGGGTTCATTCACAGGCTTACAATGAGGTCCTTGACAAATTATACAGCTATGAACTTCGGCTGGGATTTACGAGAATGAAATATAAACCAACAGAAACTTATAAAAATTGTTAAACAAGAATAAACAAATAATATATTCAATTTGACAACGTTTTGTCATAACCAAAAAATTTCGTTTCATAGTTTGATAAGAAAAAAAAGAAATGAATTAGAATAAAAAATGAAATATCGAAGAAAAGGAAAGTTACAGACCAATTTCATAATGATATAATATTCAATGAGATAAGTGTATTAATTTTTCTGCGGTTTCAATCCCATGCATCAATCCATGTTCACATCTTTAGTACAGAAAAGTCGTATGAACTTTATGATGCAAAAATTTAACGTAAACAATCTTAATGATGATGCGGTCCAATTTTCAAAGTGTTGCTTCTGAAAATTTGTTGTTTTTAGGGGTTTAAATGCCTGCGTGTTGTGGATTCTAAACTACCGAATTAGTAATGTGGCCAAAATTTTGAGGAGTGAAACATAAGAGTCTCAAAAGTTGCATACAGCCACCAACAATCCTTAACGTTGTTGAAAGAATACGGTACCATGGGTTTTTGAAATGCTACATAAAGCCACCAACATATGCTGGCATAAATCAGCGGCGGGTCGGGTCGAAAAACTATGTTCGCCCATTTTAAGATCATGAATAATTATAAAAACGTACTCAATTTGATGAAAAATGAGAGCTAATTTTTTTCCCTTTTTGATGAATTTCTTCTAGTTTGCATTTGTAACCTGAAAACTTCAAGGCCAAAAATTAATGTCATTGGTCCCTACTTGGGCCCTAAGAGAAATCCGATGGTGCAAATTAACTTCGCAGAAATAAGTCTGATACAATTTTACATTGGCTAGGTCTTTCATCAGAGGTTTCACTCTATTAATTCTCCTTATTGTACGTAGGGTAATTTGACATTCCCGTAAGTGTAATACTGATTTTTCAGTTGATAAATTCGCCTGAAAATGAAATTATTATTGACTCGTAAAACTGTAATATAAACTCCTGGCTTTTCGCAATTTTGTTTTGCAAATATGATGAAGTCAAAAAACTTTTTTGTCTGAGCCATTGGGTTCCGATCCCTCTACCTTTATTTGATTTTGAGGATGGTCCAAAATTGTTAGCGTACTTGACTGTTTTCGAACTCAGTAAAGAATTAAATCCGTGTTCATGCATTTTGGCATATCCTTCTGGGTGTCATACAGAACCGCTATCCATTGTAGTATTTTTGTAGGTTAAAACTCGTAATCCTATTTTTTAGTAAGATTAAATTAGATTTACTGCTCAGTATACAAAACGTTAGGTAAATTTCACAAACTTAAAGCGTTATAAAAGCTTTAATGAAAACTTCACATTTATAATTATTTTAAAGCAGGAAGAAATGGGTTTATATTCTTTCTATGTTTTCAAACGTTTGGCCTATTAAAACTCTGTTTATGTCTACTTTTGATTCACTGGAGTTTTTAGTACGATAGGCATTGACTTAACTTCATTCCTGCAATAAGTGCTTTTTGCATGAATGCCTTTTTGTTCTAAGGACGTATCAATTCTAAACGATGTTCCTACTTTGAAAACTACGCCTGCTGGAGAAACTGAAATTACGCGGAATGATTTTGGTGCAATAGTTATATTTTTATCAAGAAGTACATTTTGATAAAAGCTTAGACATGGATAACTTTTGCTTCTTATAATACTGATTGGAACTGTTATATCTGGGTATTTTTTAATTCTAAGTTTAACTTTGGAAAGTTTATTGATTTAGTGTTGTAAGAAATGAAATCCATTCCTAATATATCTAGATCACATCCGTTCTCGGCTGAAACCCATGCTTTGAATTTTACCGGATTATCAGTGTTTGTACCAAAAGTTGAGTCAAAATTAGTATAACCTATAATTTTAAGTTTTTCTCCATTAACAGCAACTGTTTTTGATATAGATTTATTTAGCTGTAGAGGCTGTGTTTTACAATATTGTTCATAACTGTCAAAATTCATAAGCGAACATGTTGCTCCAGTGTCTAGTAGAAATTGGTTTTCCAGACCGTTATTTTTATTTTCCGACGGGATGTTGGTATAAGTTAATATATAATTGTATTTTCGGTTCAGACGGAGACTGATCTAGTTTAAATTATCAAGTTCACACTCATTATTGGTATAGTGTCCTGGAATGTCATCATCACTAAAATTGTGGATCTGGTAAGGTGAATGATAATCGTTATTTTCGTTGAAGTTTTTTTGCTGTTCGACCTGTCACGCGATTGAGAACTTTCATTGAAGTTTGACAAATGCCTGAATTCTTGTTGGGGATTTATGTCATTGAAATTGTTGTCTACTCTTGACCTACTCTTGCTATAGTTATGGTAACTTCTGTTTGAATTCTCTCTTAATTATAGCGAGTCATAATTTTGCTCCTGCTGATCGTTATATTTAAAGCAATGGCTTATCGTATGGCCTGACGTGCAACACCAGTTGCAAAACGTTGGGTTGTTTTGTTTCTTTCTAAGCTCATGTGGATTATAAGCTGCGTTTATTTTATGATCCTTCATTAGTCCTGTTAACTCGTTAAGTTGATCCTTTATTTCCTCTATTTCCAATTTGTTATCTATGCTACTGGATGCTGTTCCAATAAACTCATTACTTATTGCAAAACTTAAGTCTTTTGTAGCAATATGATCTTTCAATTGTTGCCAGTTTGCGGGTGGATTCTCAATTAGAAATTGATGCTCTTTTTGTTTCAAGCCTAGCGGGCTTAAGCCGCGTACAAAGAATTCCATTTTCTTTGCTGTTCTTTGATCATCATTAAAAGTTGCATTAGGCCATCCACGGTCTACTGCGGTGCTTAATCTATGTATGTAGCTTTTAATAATTTCATCAGGTTGTCTTTTTATGTTTTCTGCTTCTATTCGTCCTCTATACTTATCCTTATCATCATGATTCTATCTATGAATTGATCTCTTATCTCGTTCCAAGGTAAATGTGCTGCTAATCCCTGATACCATTGATCGGCTGGACCTCTTAATATTGAACCAAATAATTCTCTTTGTCTGTTACCATATGCGTCCTGATCGTCACCTGCGTCTGCTGGTCTAAATCCTAGGGAAAATGCTATCTTTTTTCTCTACTATATCAAAAAAATCTCTTGCATCTTCATTTGGATCTAAGCCGTTAAACTTTTTGAGAGCTAAACCTGGGTATGCTACTACTTTTACAATTTTTATTTAATGCACTTAAATTGTTGTTAACAATTTATAAAGGTTTGAATGTGTTGTGTACTGATCAATTGTAAGGACTGAAATAATTATATTTGAGTTACTATGAATTTTGCTGGGTTCAATGAATACAAATTTTTTTAGATATATCAAAAGTGCTATGGGGCTGCTTAAGCTTTTTTAAGGTAGAAGTTAGCTCTGGGTTTTTGCTGCGGGAGGGAATAGTTAATTCGTGAATAGTTTTGTGTTTGTGTTTGGACAAAATTGAGATTTGATCCTTTTGGATAATGGCGATATACAAAATGTTTTCTGTGGATTTTTTTTTCAACTTTAGTTTTAAATTAAATGCTGTTGTTGTTACTTGATAAAAGTTGGTCCTAGCATTCTACAGCTTTTTTGAGTTATAAATTTTTATCTAGGTGATGATAAAAAATATAAGGAATAATTAAAATTTTCTTATGAATTTGTTATGATTTAAATTTTGTTGAGGAAAAACTTGAATTTCTAATAAAAAATGATTAAAATGCAATAGTTTTGTGCTTGGGTATATGATGATATCAAAAAGCAATCGCGAGTCAAGCAATTAATTGTTCTTGCGGTATATAAATTATATTATTTGTTATTTTTATTTGCTGAAGAATTGTGTCAATGCCTGGAGTATATCGTCAAAAAAAGACGTATAATTTGTGTATATCGTCGTTAGGGTGTTTTGCTAGTATACTAATATGATCTTTTCCAGTGTTAGTGATATACCATATGATGTTAGAGACTTTATTTCCTAATTTGAGCTTCAAATTTTTTGTACTGACGTCAATTTTAAAATGTGCTGAGATTAATTTTCACGGTGTTTCCTTTCTTTTTCTTAAGCTAAGTTGTACTATTTGATTTGTATTTTTTATAGTAACTGAAACCTCCTAGGATTTGTTGATTATTAACAAAGGTTATTAATAATGAAATAAGAAAATAAAAAAAAAATTTGGAAAAAAGCATTTCTAAAAATTTTCAAGTTTTTTGAGTTTTTGTTCGCTGAAACTTTAGCTGAAACCTGAAACTTTGCTCAAGTGAAATTTTATTGTTGCCTTTGTTATAATTAACAGTTTAATTTTATGCCTTTTTAGGTTATTACTGGCTCAGAACTTTGATTCTTTTGTTAATTTTTTAAAAATTTTTTTGAAACTTTAATCTTAAACCTGAAACTATGGTAGGTGAAGTTAAGTTTTTTAAATTTAGGTTGTCTAAAAGGTATAGTATAGAAAGTCAAAATTCGGCGTTCGGAGCTCAATTTTGAGACCAAAAACTCAGTTTTTGTGTTCTGAAACCTGAAACTAACAAAAACTTACCATTTAAGACCAGGTTTATGACTCATGGTATCCAACTTTGGGTTTCACTAGTTGAACTTTTGCTGTTTTACCCGAAACCGTTTACAGAAACTTAAAATTGTGACCGGATACTACACTTATTTTAATTGAAACGTTTGACCCTAAGCTGAAACCTAGACTGAAACCAAAAATTTTGGCTGGTAAAAATCAATTTTCTAGTGCTTAGGCTATCATATGGAACCTAGTTTAGCAATATAAGGTGGATGCGTCAGTGTTCTAGCTTTATTTTTTTTGCTGTGAAACCTAATGTTTTTGTGCTGAAACAAAAATTTGGGGTTTGGTGTTACGGGGTTAACGTTTAAGATTGGTTCTAGTGCGTATTTTGAATGTTTATTAGACGTATATTCAAACTAGGTCATAAAAAGGCAATGATTTAGTTAAAAACACCCAAATCCGTTCCTTCTTTCTTCGCTTTTTTATTTCCTCTCTTAGTTTCAGTATTTGGTAGCTTAAATGATGGATGCTTAGGTTTAAGTTACATTAAGGTGGGTAAATATAAAATGAGTTTACAGGAAATTGAGGATAAGCCTCGATAAATGATGAAGGATTAGAATAAATAGCAACAAGCGTGAATGGTTGGATTTATTGTGATGAAGAATTCAATTTATCATACAATTTAGGATACTCCTAGATCGCACATATGACCACTTAACCCCCTCGAAAAAAGGAATAAAGAGATTTAATAAGTTTTTGATCACTTGAGTTGAATACAGGATTTCGTTGATTTTAGTAATGATAAACTGAAGTTTCGGCATGTATTTAGTGGGTTACTGGACAAAAACGGTATATCTTACTAGCAGACTTAGGCAGAAAACGATTCTTTCAGAAATTTTAGCCGATATAACAGAAGGGCCGACGCATCCCTATACATTTACAAGATTGCGTGGAAGGAGAACTGAATAAATTAATTGATCAAAAACACATTATCAAACTAGATAAATGTTCGGATAAACAATTTATAAGTCCAATCGTTATTACAGTCAAAAAGGACCAAACAGTCAAACTTGCATTGGATTCAAAGAAACTTAATAAATTTATTGATAAAAAAACAATTACCAGATGCCTAATATTGACTTACTGCTGGATAACATTACGCAGGTAGTTAAATCAGACAAATCAAAACCAACCCTGTTTTTTAAACTTGACCTTCGATACGCGTACTCTCAAATCCCGCTGGTTCGGAAAACTCGTGAACAATGCAATTTCAGTCTAGTCGGCGGCAATGCAACAGGAACATATCAGTTCCAAATTGGATTTTATGGCCTCACGGATATGACCGCCGAATTCCAAAAAGCTATCGATCTAACGTTAACGAATTGCACGAACTCATATGCATACCTAGATGACATACTGATAGTCACAAAGGGAAACAAAGAATTACATCAACAGAAGTTGAAAGCAGTTTTGAAATGTAAGTTCGCTTGTTTACAGATTGAGTAGCTAGGATTCAACATTAATAGTGAAGGCATAACCCCACTAATTAAGAAAACAGAAGCAATAGAAAAACTGTCAGCACCTAAAACATTCAAACTGTTAAAAAGTTTTATGGGATCAATACATCATCTCACAAGATATATACCAAATTTAGCACAAGCAGCAGCAGCGCTCCGTCCATTGCTAAGAAATACAGAAAAAAAAACACTTGACTTGTCACCAGAACATAACACAAATTTCAAAAATTCTAAAGTTAGTAGCTGAAATTACACAAAATAAACATTTCGATCAACAATTAGAAAACCGCATAGTTTGCGACGCATCGAATAAAGGTTTCGGAGCGGCATTGGAGCAAAATTCACCGGAGGGTTGGATAGCCGTAGCATACGCATCACGTTTTTATAAATTCCCTCGAGGAAAAATATTCCGTTAATGAACTAGAATCATTGGGAGTAGTTTGGGCAATCGAACATTTCAAATATTATCTATACGGGAAACATTTTACGGTAATCACAGATCACCAAGCTTTAATCAGTGCTTTAAACGCGAGCGAAAGATCAAAAACAAGCCAAAGTCGACTCACTCGGTGGATAGATAGATTAATTACTTTTTCATTTTGATACCAAACATTTGGCGGGGAATAAAATGGGACTAATAGACTACATGTCCAGAAATCCATTTGGATTGGCAAAACCCCCTAGTGAGTATGATGATGAATTTGTTGTTGCATCAATTAATGCATTCATAAACAATCTCGAATTGATTGACAACGTCATCCTAAACAACTTGGCCAATCAGAACAAAGCACCATATGAGCTGATCAAAAACTGTGCGGAAATTAAAGGGTCATTAGATGCTACCTCGAACACTCAAATTAAGAATGAACATTCCAAACATTCCATTCACAGCCAATTGCGAACTAAAACTAAATTCAGTCTCACTCAAAAACCGTCAGAGAACAGTCAGCTCTTCAGTTTAAAAAGTCGCTCAAAACAGAACAATCAGTTCGGCACACTACGGTAAACTTGATTCAACACTTTAAAATGAATAGACGTACGGAAACTCGAGGATTCCAAGGAGGTTTCATACCATCCGAACTAAAGAATACCACTACAAACGAACAAAACACGAAGACGGATACCCAATGGCAAGGATCCTTTGACAGGGAAGAAAGTTTGTCATACCCACGTTGGCACATAAGACCACCTACCAAAGGAAAGAAAACAAATAACAACACCCCAAAACAACCGAACACAGATACCACCAAAGTTCAGGATGCAAGAGAGTTAATTACCAAAAAGAAGGTCGAAGAAACACGCCAAAAATCAAAAAACCCCAAAACTTTCTTCACGGACAGTCAAACGGAAAAAAAACCCAACGGAGGACAAGAATACCAGGGACCAGTTGAAAACAAAGTTTTGCCAAACGGAGACCACGGCAACCCCCAGCTCTTCGACGGCCTGCCAGACGGAGACCAAAGTGACATCCAACTCTACCCAAACTACACCATCTGGAGAACAAAAGTCGGAGGATGAGATTTGGGTTAGCCGCGTGGATCCCACAAAAACGACACAAGAAGAGGTGGAATACAATGAGGTACCACCAACAATGACAACAAATACATCAATTGAAGCCAGCCATGAAATGATCACCGAGGAAATAATCGCAACAGTAGAAAAATCCATGAACACCACAGAGAGCAAAGACACCCCACTATTCCGGAAGAAACTACAACGGGTGTTGGCTGTACAGTTCATTGCCGCGGCAACGAAAAAAGATTGTAACTTACGACCACTCATCAATTTTGCCAAAAAGAGGGATTGGGAGGCACTAAAAAACTCCTACGGACCATACTGGCACAACATTAGGAACCGACTTCACGTCCGAGAAGACTGTCTTCTGATCGATGAAAGGATCGTAATACCAACCCAACTTCGCCAAACAGTACTGGATAGCCTCCACTTGACGCACCCAGGATCAGCAGCCATGTTGGATCTGTGTCAACACGTCTGGTTCCCCCACATACATAGAACCATCGTCCACATGGCACAGAATTGCGAACACTCTACGGAACAAGGTAAAAATCTGAAAGCAATTATAGGGAAAACATTCATTCCTCATGGAACCGGTGGTCGAACCTAACGAAGAAGTTCAATTAGACTTCGCAGGTCCCCTCCCAGATGAAATAAATAGGGAGGCGTACATTTTGGTCGCAGTAGATAAATGTTCAAAATTTCCTACCGCAAAAGTTGTTTCCAACACCACAGCCGATATTGCTATTAAATTCATGCAACGCTATATTTCAAACAATGGCGTACCACGAAGATTAAGATGCGACCAAGCTCAGACATTCAGAGCAAAGAAATTTCAACTTTTTTGTAACTCAAACAATATCAAACTACTTTTCGCACCGGTAGACGATCATCGAGCAATAGGGGTAGTCGAACGAATGATACAAACACTCAAACGCAGACTAGCGGTAATGAGGATTGATAAAACAAATACACCGCACCCTACTTTTGAAGCACATTTGGGTCGTAAACCTAATACCCCCTTATCAAACATAGCAACAAATAGTACACCAAATAACCTAAATTGGGAAAACGCAAAACATGCATGTTTGGATAGAAAGAACTTAACAAAGCCGCCACTACCCGCAGAGATCATGCATGATCTCCAAAGATGGTCAGAAGATGAAGTAACAGTCAAGGAAAAAGGAAAAGCAAATAAACAACTGCCAAAAAGTCTTCAACTGCCGAATTCCCCAACACAACAGACAACAAGTGCACGTCATAAAGTTATAGAACTAGCCAAAGATAAGCTTAATGTAAGATACAAAGGGATACAAGGAACAATA